>NW_027185782.1:3945624-3946699 GCF_028583685.1 Petaurus breviceps papuanus | reverse complement strand
GCAGCAGCAGAGGCAGTGGCAGCGCGAAGCCCTTTTTGAGTTAGGACTGCTAAGGACTTTCTGCTAAGGACTCCTGCTGAGGACTGCCAGGGGCCGGAGCTGCTGGGAGCGCGCTTCCAGGACGCTGGGTGGTTGCTGTGCGTGGGGAGAGGAGGACCTTTGCCTGAGGTAGCCTGTTCTGTTTTAAAGGCTTGAAAATGTGGGTGCTTTCTACTTTATCTACCTGTGCCAATGTCATAACTACTCTGATGGCTTTCACTTTCTGGTTTTGGGACTCAGTCTTTTGGTATCTTAATAAATTTTCTAGTTTATTTCCTCATATGGCAAACATGACGTATTTTGTAATGGATAATTATATCAGCATATTTGTAATCTCTATAGGCATTGTGAATATGGCATTGCTGATACAATTTTCTATAAGAATAACATGAGAGGCTTTGTTAAAATGTTGTGATAAAATGTTAGTAAATGACATACATTCCCCTGATGAATAGTTTAGTCATCAATCAAAATTATTTGGTTGATAATCAAATTAATCAAATTATTGATAATCAAAAAAATCAAATTATTGTTACTTTGTATTTACTATGTATATATTTTGAATTTACTTATTTACCTTTAATTTCCCAGTAAAATGTAAGCTCCCTGGAGTCAGGAGCTCTTTCTTTTTTTGCTTTGTAATCTCAACACAAAGCATATCTCAAAAGTGCTTAATAAATGCTTCTTGAGTTGAAATTTGACAGTTTTTGGTGAAAGCCATTCTGACTCTTTGTGATCATTGCCTCCATTTCTAAATGTTCACTTTAACTTTTTTCACCTTTTAAACAATACATTCTAGAATTTTTCTAGGAAATCTAACATATTTTATAGACTCTCTTGTTTTCCTCCTTTGAAAATATTTGTCTTAGGGGCAGCCAGGTGGCTCAGCGAGTAAGAGCACTGGCTCCAGTGTCGGGATGACCTGGATCAAGTCCGGGCTGAGATACTCAGCACCACACCCAGAAATAACTGGCTGTGAAACCTTGAGCAAGTTACTTAACGCCGATTGCTTTAAAAAAAAAAAAAAAAAAAAAAA
>NW_027185782.1:3899894-3945524 GCF_028583685.1 Petaurus breviceps papuanus | reverse complement strand
CCCCCGTGAAACGCACTCCGAGCTCCAAGCTGCACTACGAGCAGGTTACCTGGACAAGACATAGTCATTTAAAGAGAGCTATATTGCTGGACATGACAGATTGGGTCCACTTCTTCTGAAGGAAATGGAGGCGCAAGACATCCAGGACAGAATTCAGGGTATGGACACTTATGACGATGTTGTTGAAGAAGATGACATGATCATTATTGAATAAAGGTACATTTTTTTTTGTTCACATTTACCTGTTTATTAAAATTGCTGTCAATGTTCATTAAAATAAGGCCTCCCCTGAAAATAAGCCCTCTGGTGTTTTTCTGTCCAAAAAAATTAATAAGACAGTGTCTTATTATCGGGGAAACACGGTAGCTGAAAGTGAAATGCATAAATTGACCACCAGGTGGTAATGTTATGGGTGCGTGTGCACAAGAGTAATTTTTTTATTTTTACTTTTTAATTAAAAAAAGTTATACTGATGTCTTTTTCTGCTTATCACAATTATTTCTGGAAATATTCTCTTTCACCTTCCCTACCCAGTAAGCCCTGCCTAGTAAAAAAAAAAAAACAAAAACCACAACATTATTTTTGTAGTTTTTCAGCTGTATCCAGCTCTTCCTGACCCCTTTTGGGGTTTTCTTGGCAGATACTGGAGTGGCTTGCCATTTCCTTCTCCAGTTCATTGTATAGATGAGGAAACTGAGGCCAACAGGGTTATGGGACTTGCCCCGGGTCACAGAGCTAGTAAGTGTCTGAGGCCAGATTTGAACTCAGGCAGATGAGTCTTTCTGAGACTAAGTCCAACACTCTGTGCATTGTAGTACTTTACTAAGCTGTACTAAAATGCAGGAATATTAGCTCTTTCTAGCAAGTCCGGAGTCAGACCACGCAAGATGGGGAGAGTGATCCGTGGTCAGAGGAAGGGTGCTGGCTCCGTCTTCCGCGCCCACGTGAAGCACAGGAAAGGGGCCGCTAAGCTTTGGGCTGTCGACTTCGCAGACAGGCATGGCTACATTAAGGGTATCGTAATGGACATAATCCATGATCCAGGCTGAGGGGCTCCTCTTGCAAAAGTAGCTTTTCGGGATCCTTACCGATTTAAAAAGAAGACAGAATTGTTCATTGCTGCCGAAGGCATCCACTCTGGTCAGTTTGTGTGCTGTGGTAAGAAAGCTCAGCTCAACATTGGCAATATCCTCCCAGTTGGTACTGTTGGGGGCCAGGAAGTAATGGTATATGGGCTAGTGCCTGCTTGCTTGATGTATGACCTTAAAAGGTAATGAATAGAAGATGATTGGCTGTGTGTATCTATAAGTTGTCCTGATACGGAAGTTCAGGGCAGTAGCGATGTAGCTGAGCCTGAATAAACAACTCCTGCAAACCTCGGGTGCTCTGTCTGGTAATTCCTCCTAGGAGGCCGGTGACTACCGAAGACTTACTATGGGTAAGTGAGAGGACAGGATATCAATAGCCCCCCACAGGTACTATGCCTGAAGGGACCACAGTGTGTTGTCTTGAAGAAAAGCCTGGGGACCGGGGTAAGCTTGCCCGGTCATCCGGAAACTATTGCCACAGTGATTCCCCACAATCCTGAAACCAAGAAAGTAAGAGTGAAGCTACCTTCAGGCTCTAAGAAAGTGATCTCCTCTGCTAACAGAGCTGTGGTTGGTGTTGTTGCTGAAGGAGGTCGTATTGATAAACCCATCCTTAAGGCAGGTCGTGCCTATCACAAATACAAGGCCATGAGAAACTGCTGGCCTTGTGTCTGGGGTGTGGCCATGAATCCTGCGGAACATCCTTTCGGAGGAGGTAATCACCAGCATATTGGAAAACCATCCACCATTCCAAGGGATGCCCCAGCTGGACGAAAGGTTGATCTCATCGCTGCCCAGCATACTGGTCGACTCCGCGGTACCAAGGCTGTACAGGAGAAGGAGAGCTAAAGTACAGAATCCTGACAATAAAAATTATTTTGGAAATTGTAAAAAAAAAAAAGCAGGAATATTAAATACTGTATCATGATAAGAAACAAAATTACAAAATGAAAGGTAAAGCTAATGATAAAGTATGCACAGTACTACACAGTAAAATTAACATAGACATGCGATATATTGCTCCTTCCCCACCCACTGCATCTAGCAGTGTCTGTAAATCTTTTTAAATGGAATTGTAGAGAGATGTTTGGACAGTGGCTCTCTTTTTTTCCCCTCATCTGTCTAGTGATAGCAAGATGAGTCTTCCTGACTTCAGGCCTTGAATTCTGACCTCTGCCCCATCTACCTGCCCCCAGCAAGTTAAAAATACAACAAAAGCTCAGTAAAACCAACCAACCAATACATGTAATGGCTTATACAACATTTCATACTTATAACCCTTACCTCTGCAATGAAAGGAAAAAGGTGAATTTTTCCTTCTCTTCTTGGGGTCCAGGATTGATCATTATAAATAAGAAGCACTCAATTTTATTTGATTGTTCTTTCTATTTCCATTGTTGTAGTCATTTATATTAGTCTTCTGGCTCTGTTTAGTTTACTTGGCATCCATTTTCACAAGTCTTACTGTGGTTCTCTCAATTCTTTACAGTCATTGTTTGTTACAGTGTAATAATATTCTATTATATGAATGTGCCACAGTTTGTTTAACCACTCCCCAATCAGTGGATGCCCACTTTGCTTCCAATTTTTTGCCACAACCAAAAGTACTATTATAAATATTTTGGTGTATAATGAAACTTTCTTTCTGTCTTTAATGAGGTCCTTGGCATATCTACTTAGCTAGAGAGTCTCTGGTTCAAAATGTTTGGAAATTTTATTTCAATTGTTTTCCAGAAGTTTTGGACTAATTTCTAGTTCCATAAATGATGTAAAAGCTTTTCTACATTCCCATAATCCTTCCAAAAGTTTCTATTTCCATATTTTGTTATTTTGTCTATTTGTTGAGCATGTTGAGCATGAAGTGAAGCCACAGAGTTTTAAAATTTGCATTTATCTAATAATTAGTGCTTTGCAGCAATCTTTCGTAAAATTAACGTTTGTCACTTTTAAATGAACTGCAATTTTCTTCCTGACCACTGGAGGGCATCTGAGCCTGCCAATGCCAGGGCTTTTGCTGACTGGGCTCCAATTTAATCTATGAGCTCCTTAGGAATGTTAAATTCTTTCACGTCATTTCATATGGCACTTATAAATTCAGCCACTTATTCTGTTATATTGACATAGTTTTTAATAGCTTGTAATAAAATACAGATGAAACATATGAACTGTTTCCATCCTCCTAGTGTGGAGGAAAAAGGCCCTTCATACACATACCCATAGCTCCTGAAAAGGAATGAAGGGAGTTGTGGTATTTCCTCCCCCTCATCCCCACCAATCTCCGGCCACCTACCTGCCTCAGGCTCCTAGATTCAAAGGGAAAGTTGGGAAGATGGCATTTCCATAGCTCCGCCAGCATGAAGTGAGAAGGAGCCATAGTGGTTGCCAAACTTTAATTGATTCTGGGTGTTTCTGTTCTTTACTCTGATCCTTACTGTCTGGGTTAGCCTGAATATTCCACAAGATTCCAACTTTCCTGAGGGCATGGACTTAACTTTTGCATCTTTTCATATTCCCAGTGCTTAGCACAGCACCTAGCACATAGTAGGCGCTTAATAAATGTTTATCAATTGATTGAATAATATCTCACTTGTGTTTGCAGCTCATTCTTGTTGTCTTTGTCTTCAGCTTTGGCATTGCCACTGCAGAGAAAGAGGGAAAAGAGGAGATAAAAAAAGGAGAGAAGATGCAAAGCACAGTTGTCATTCTTATTCTTCTGTGTCAGGCTTTCTCAATGGTTACATAAAATAAAGAATCTTTGCAACCCTGGAGAGCAAGTGCCCTTCTCTCAGAAGCCAAGTTGCTCTAGCTCTTCAGACTTTGGATATCCCTCCCTGAACTGCTTTCAGTTCTGAGGCTTTGCATAAAGCAAATTACTTAGGGCTATATCCCCTTCCAGTCATTTGACTCCTGTTTTTTTTAGAACAGAGTTTAAGAGCCTGTAATCTGGTCCCCAACCCCCATCCTTCTAGATGAGGGGTTCTTAACATTTTTTTTAATATCCTGGACCCCCTTGGCAGCCAGTCCAGTGAAGCCTATAGGCCTCTTCTCAGAAGGATTTTTGTAAATGCATTAAAAAAATATGTAGGACCTGAGTTCAAATTTGGCTTCAGACACTTGACACAATTATTAGCTGTGTGACTTTGGGTAAGTCACTTAACCCCAATTGCCCTCCAAAAAGCAAAAAAAAAAAAAAAAAAGAATACATAGGATAACAAGAAAGTAGTGGAAATACAGTTATTAAAATGTTTTTTAAAAACACCATTTCATGGATCTCAGAAGAATTCTTGTCCTAGGTGAGCCTCTAATACTTGTGCTGCAGTGAGCTAACCCTAAACTGACCCTACTTCTCTTCCTAACTTCTCCATTTCTGTTGAAGGACAAATTCATCTTTCCACTCACCCAGGCTCTTTGTATCAGAATCATCCTGAACCCTTCACTTTCCCCCCCTCCTCTCATTGCCAGTCAGTTGTCAGATCTTGTCAACTCTGCCTCCATAACATATCCTTCATCCATTTCCCTCCATTCCACTTAGGTAGCCACCATCCAAGTTTATGCCTTCATCATCTTGAACCTACCTTAAATTCCTTCCCCTCCAATCTACTTTTCTTGGAGCTGCCAAATTGATGTTCCTAAAACCCAAGTCTGACCATGTCACTCTCTTTCTTTTTTTTTTTGGAGGGGGGAAAGCAAGGCAATTGGGGTTAAGTGACTTGCCCAAGGTCACACAGCGAGTAAGTGTGTTAACTATCTGAGTTTGGATTTGAACTCAGGTCCTCCTGACTGGCCAGTACTGTATCTATTGTACCAACCACCTACCTCTTCTATTGCCTCTTGGATAAAATTTGAAGTCCTTTGGTGTTTAAAGTTTTTCATAGGCAGGTTCCAAACTATCATTCTAGACCAGGGTTTCTAACCTGGTTTCCAGGAACCCCCAAAGAGGAATGGGCAGATGGAAGGCAACTAAATGGCCCAGTGGACAAAGTACTTGAGTTCAAATCCATTCTCCTCAGACACTTACTAGCTATGTGCCCATGAGCAAGTCACTTAGCCTCTGCCTGCCTCAGTTTCCTCATTTGTGAAATGGACATAATAATAGCACCTATCTTCCATCTTGTTGGGAGTATAGTACCTATCTGTCTTATTGTGAGAATAAAATGATGTGCTATTTATAAAGCAATATACAAATGCTAGATGTTCTTGCTATTTTTAATATTATTTTATATATTTATAGTTAGCATCATTATAGATTAATATTATTATTATTGATTTCAGGGATCCATGAACTTGGATAGGAACAAAATTACAGTTTTGCCTTCACTAAACTTTTTTCAAGCTTGCATATTTTGCTTTATGCACTTAAAAACATTATTCTAGGGGTGGCTAGGTGGCGCAGTGAATAGAGCACTGGCCCTGGAGCCAGGAGGACCTGAGTTCAAATCTGGCCTCAGACACTTAACACAACAACTAGCCGTGTTGGGTAGGTCACTTAACCCCAATTGCCTTCGGAAGGAAGGAAGGGAGGGAGGGAGGGAGGGAGGGAGGGAGGGAGGAAGGAAGGAAGGAAGGAAGGAAGGAAGGAAGGAAGGAAGGAAGGAAGGAAGGAAGGAAGGAAGGAAGGAAGGAAGGAAGGAAGGAAGGAAGGAAGAAACCATTATTCTCAAGAGGGTTTCAATGACTTCACCAGATTGCCAGAAAGGTCCATGAAGGCTCAAGAGTTCCCTATTCTATAATGATTCCATATAATCCCCCCCATGCACTCTATATTGTAACCAAACCAGTCAGTCAGTCAGTCAATAAGCATTTATTTAGGACCACTCTGTGCCAGGCACCATGCTAAGCACTAGGGATACAAAAAAAAAAAGGCAAAAAACAATTCCTGCTCTCAAGGAGCTTCTGATCTAATGGAGGAGACAACATACAGACACCTAAGCATCAACAAGATTTGTACAGAATGAATGGGAGAAAAATCAATAGAGTGCAGGCACTAACATTAAAGTGGATTAGGAAAATCCTCTACCAAAAGGTCAGATTTTAGCTGCATCTTGAAGGAAGCCAGGGAAGCCAGGAGGTGGAGATGGAGAGAGAGAGCATTCCAGACATGGGGGAACAGGCAGTGAAAAATTCTCATAGTTAGGAGACAGAATGTCTCATGAGGTGAGCATCAGGAAGGCCAGGGTCATTGAATTAAACAGCAGAGAGTTTGGAGGAAGAGGAAATGTAAGAATGTGTAAGAAGAGGGGAAAAAAGTGGAAAGGGATCAGCTTATACAAGGCTTTAAACGCTGAAATGGGATTTTATATTTGACCTCAGCAGCAATGGGGAGCCATTGAAGTTGATTAAATAAAGGGCTGATGTGGGCATGTTTTAGGGACAGCCGAGTGGAGGATGGATTGGAAGTGAGTGAGATTTGAGGCAGGGAAACCAACTGAAAGTCTGTTTCAATACTCCAGGCAGAGTATTGAAAGGGTGGGGTGATGAGGGCCTATACCAGGTTGATGGCAGTGTCAGAGGAGAGAAGGGACTGTGATGAGAGATGTTAAGAAAGTAAAACTGATAGAACTTGACAAGTGATTGGATATAGAGAGTGATGAGCAGAGAGTGACACCTAAGTTGTGAGCTGGGGTGACTGGCAGAATGGTGGCACCCTCAACAGTACTGAAGAAGGTAGGGAGAGAAGACGGTTTGGGGAGAAAGAAAATGAGTTGAGTTTTAGACATTTTGAGTTTAAGATATCTCTATGACATCTAGTTCAAAATGTCCAATACACACTTGGAGATGTGAAACTGGAGGTCAGGAGAGAGAATAGGGCTGGATAAATAGATCTGAGAATAATTTGCACCAGAGAAATCATGAGAGGTTACAAGATTGCCAAGTGAAATAGTATAGAGGGAGAAGAGAAGAAGACCTAGGACAGAGCCTTGAGGGGTTACTCATGGTTAGCAGGTGTGCCCTGGATGAAGATCCACCAAAGGAGAAAAGGAGAACCAGGAGAGAGCATTGACCTGAAAACCTAGTAAGAAGAGAGTGTCAAGGAGAAAAGAATGATCAACAGTGTCAAAGGCTGTGGAAAGGTCAAGAAGGATGAAGCCTGAGAGAAGTCCATTAGATTTGGTGCTTAAGAAATCATTAATAACTTTGGATAGAGTAATTTAAGTTGAGTGATGAGGTCAGAAACCTGATTGCAAAGAGTTAAGAAGGGAATGAGAGGAAAGGAATTGGAAGCACCGATTGTAGGTAGCTTTCTCTAAAGATTTTAGCCAGAAAAGAAAGAAGAGATATAGAATAATACTTTGGAGGAATGGATGGATCAAGTGAGGATTTTTTTGAGGGCAGAGGAGACAGGGACATGTTTGTAGCCTGTGGGGAAGCAGTCAGTGGAATGGGAGAGACTGAAGTGAGAAATGACGGATGATAGAGGAGGCAATCTATTGGAGAAGATGGGATGGAATGGGGTCTTTTGTACATGTAGAGAGGTTAGCCTTGGCAAGAAGGGCTGCTTTTTCATATGAAACAGGGATAAAAGAGGAGAAAGTGGCAGAAGGCATCTATCTTAGTGTTGTGAGACAATGAGGAGGAGGAGAAAGCAGAGCTATTGGAGAGTGGCATCAGTTTTTTCACTAAGTATAAGGCAAGGCTCTTAGCTGAGATGGTAGGGATCAGGAAAGTCATGCAATGTTTTGGGAGGGGTAAAAAGATTTGATAATGTCACTGTGTGAGTTAGTGAGTCAATGAGGAAGGTGTAAAAGGATTGCCTTGCTCCAGCAAAGACCCCATTGAGATTAGGTAACATTAATTTGCAATGGCTCTGGTCAGCATAGTTTTATGATTTATCTCCATTTTTCCCCAATCAGCAAAGGCAGTGCATAGTGAGAATAATTGAGATCTGAAGCTTGGCAAGAAAAGATCTTCAAAAGGATATGAGAAAGGGATGAAAGATAAGAGGAGAGTGCAAAGCTGAATTAGTTCACCAAAGGGTAAAAGTGGGAAAGGGAGAGCATATCACCAGTGTAAAGGAAATTTCATATAGGTCTGGCAGGGGGAGTGCAGAGCATGCGGGGGCTGTGCCAGCTCAGACCTGAGAGCAGAGCACAGTAGAGTGCAAGTGAGCGCTGTCCAGCAGATTTACCCACTACAAGGGCAATTCACAGATGTATCACCAAGGGACAGAGGATCTAGGTAAGAGAAAGCCCAGGGCCCAAAGCAGCAGCTTCTCTTGGGGCTATCAGCCCACAGCCTGGATATTTAAAAATCACCTAACTGGACCTCTGGGAGCCAAGATGGCAGAGTAAATTTTAGCTGCTCTAATCCCCCCTCCCTGACCCTGAAAACCCAGAAATTAATGCACCACCCAGAGTAAAATCCTGAAATAGTGGAAGCAGCTGCAGGCTTGGGAGCCATAGAGGAAGAAGGATGTGACTAAAGCTATGCTGAGCCTGAAGTGAAGGGAATGAATATCACAACAAGCCCCACCTTAGCTGACCAGCAAGAGATCCTGAAGCCCAGAGTGGGTGGAGCAAGCAAGTGCTAACGCCAGAAGCCCAGGAGTACATTAGCAAAATCAAGGAAATCTGTAGGCATCAGGGCTGTGGGCCACCAGCTGCTGAGCCTGCCTGAGCTGGAACCCAGGGGCACAAAGCCAGAAAACTGAAGTGGCCAGAACACCCCTCCCCCACTCATTACTCTGTGAGCCTCAGGGTAACTTAGGGGAAACACTGAGAGTCCTGGCCTTAGCCTCAGTCTAGACACCCAGAGGTGAGAGCACACAAAGTCAACAACCAGGCCCTTAGCTCCTAGCCTGAGAAGCATGGGTCAGAGCCCTCTGTACCCCAGAAGCAGAAATCCACTCTAAAAGTCAGGAAATAGACAATCACATGCACAAAAAGGAAGCTGAGAAATCAAGAATAAGAACAATCCAATCCTATTATAGCAAACAAGAATAACCAAATTCAGAGGACAACATTGACTCTATACTCACACCTGAGACTGCAGAAGGAAATATGAACTGGTCTCAAGGCCAAAAAGCATTCTTAAAAGAGCTCAAGAAAGATTTTTTTTTTGCTTTTTGGAGGGGTTAAGTAACTTGCCCAAGGTTACACTGCTAGTTTTGTGTGTGTGTGTGTCTGTGTGTGTGTGTGTGTGTGTGTGTGTGTGGGTGTGGGTGTGGGTGTTAAGTGTCTGAGGCTGAAACTGAACTGTCCTCCCAACTCTGGGGCTGGTGCTTTACTCACTGTGCCACCTAGCTGCCCCATTGAAGAAAGATTTTAAAAGCCAAATTAGAGAGATGAAAGATAAATTGACCAAACTGGAAAAAAACAATCTCACCAAAGGAAACAAGTCCTTAAAAAGTAAAATTTGTGAACTGGGATGGGAGGTTCAAAATCTAAGTGGAGAAAATACCTCCCTAAAAAAGGAGCTTCAAAAACCAACTGAGGAAAATAATTCACTAAAAATTAGAATCAGTCAAATCAAAGCTAAGGACTCTATGATGCATTATGAATCAGTCAAACAAAGCATAAAGATTGAAAAATTAGAAGAAAGTGTAAAATATCTCATTGGAAAAACAACTGACCTGGAGAACAAATCCAGGAGAGATAACCTAAGAATTATTGGTCTACCAGAAAGCCATGATGAAAAAAACAGCCTGGACAACATCCTCCAAGAGATGGTCAAAGAAAACTGCCCTGAGGTCCTAGAATCAGAGGGTAAAATACTTATCAAAAGAATTCACTGGACTCCTCCTGAAAGAGGTCCCAAATTGAAAACTCCAAGAAATATAGTACCAAATTCCAGAATTATAAGGTCAAGACAAAAATACTGCAAGCAGCCAGAAAGAAGACATTCAAATATCATAGAACTACAGTCAAGATCACACAGGACCTAGCAGCTTCTACATTAAAAGATCAGAGGGATTGGAAGATGATATTTCACAAGGCAAAAGAGCTTGGACTTCAACCAAGGATCAACTACCCAGCAAAACTGAACATAATCTTTCAGGCAAGGAAATGGTCCTTCAGTGAAATAAGGGACTTTCAGACTTTCCTGATGAAAAAGCCAGAGCTCAATGGAAAATTTGATCTCTAAATATAAGACTCAAGAGATACATAAAAAGTTAAACAAGGAAAACACACACACACACACACACACACACACACACACACACACAACCTGTGATTCATCAAGAGCAAACTGTTTACATCCCTATATGGAGAGCTGACACCTGTCAGTATTAAGATTTGAATAATTATCATGAAATTTAAAAGGGATATACATAGATAGAAGGTGTGGGTATAAAGGAACTAATCTGATGATAAAAAACCTTAAGGGGTACAAAGGGACTGTAATAGGAGAAAAGGAAAGGAGGAGGCAGAAAATGATAAATTATGCCACATGAAGAGGTATAAAAACATACTATACTAGAGGGAAAGAAGGTGTAATGGAAATGTAAATTTTAAAGATCTTCCCTGCCCCTAGGCTAAAGTGCACCTGGAGCCTGGGGTGGGAGGCTTGTTTTTCAGTAAATACTTCTTGATTGGCTAGTAGGTCCAGAAGGTTGATACATTATCTGAGCCAGGAGAAGGCTATATAAAACCTGATTTGAGGCTTTGTTTTGGGGCTCACTTTGAGAAGTGTTCTGTGATTTGATCAGATGAAACTCTGGGAAGCCGTTGTTGAGAGTCCCCCGGCTTTGAAACCCAGATGTTGATTTGGTATGGATGTAATGGTTGGACAGTTTGGAAACTGTCTACTTGATCTGTTTCTCTGTCTTGATAATTCTGTCTGTATATTCTGAAGTTCAGGGTGCTGACCTTTTCCCCCTGAACTAGGTAAACGATACATATTTGACTGATTAAAGTAATCTTGTTAACCCATTTTGAGTTGCTTTCCTTTAACAAAGCAAATCTAAGAACCTGTGTTGGCAGCAACCCTGGGGACATTGGGGTGCTTGCTGATACAGAAGGGAGGGAGATAAACATCATATGAACTATATTCTCGTTGGTTCTGGTTCAAGGAGGGATCAACATAATCAGTAAAGTTTAAGATTCTAATGTGAAAAGACACAAAAATTCATTATAGCAGAGGGAAAGGATGGAGGGAGGGGAGCACTGTATGAAATTTACTCTCTTTGGTGTGGGTTCAAGGAGGGGATAATATACTACATTAAGTATAAAAATCCATTGTGCCCTACAGGCAATAGGAGGAGTAAGGCGGGAAAAAGAGGGGGTGATTAGAAGAGAGGGAAATAGTAGTAAGGGGGAAGGGTAGGTAAAGGGAGAGAGGTGCACAGGGAGGGAATACTGAGGGAGGCAGTGGTCAAAAAACTTTTAAGGAGGGGAAGGGAGAAGGAAGAAATAAAAGCATAAACAGGGGAGGGAATAGGATGGAGGGAAAGATACAGATAGTAATCATAACTGTGAATGTGGATGGGATGAACTCTCCCATAAAATGGAAGCAGATAGCAGAATGGATTAAAAACCATAATCCTACAGTATGCTGTCTACAAGAAACACATTTGAAACAAAGGGGTATGCGCAGGGTAAAGATAAAAGGTTGGAGTAGAATATATTATGTTTCAGCTAAAGTAAAAAAAGCAGGGGTAGCAATCCTTATCTCAGATAAAGCAAAAGCAAAAATAGATCTAATTAAAAGAGATAAGGAAGAAAACTATATCCTGCTAAAAGGTGCCATCAAGAATGAAGCAATAGGGGCGGCTAGGTAGCACAGTGAGTAAGAGCACTGGCTCCAGTGTTGGGATGACCTGGGGATCGAATCCGGGCTCAGATACTTAGTACCACACTCAGAAATAGCTGGCCGTGTAACCTTGAACAAGTTACTTAACCCAGATTGCTTTAAGAAAAAAAAAAAGAACGAAGCAATATCATTACTTAATATATATGCACCAAGCGGTAGAGCATTCAGATTTCTAGAGGAGAAGTTAAGGGAATTAGAGGAAGAAATAGATAGCAAAACTATACTAGTGGAGGACCTCAATCTCCCCCTATCTGAACTTGATGAATCTAACTTCAAAATAAACAAGAAAGAAGTTAAGGAGATGAATATAATTTTAAAGAGGGTAGACATGATAGACCTCTGGAGAAAATTGAATGGAGATAAAAAGGAATATACCTTCTTCTCAGTGGTACATGGCACATACACAAGGGTATATACAAAGGCATAAAAACCTCACAATTCAGTGAAGAAAGGCAGAAATATTAAATACATCCTTCTCAGATCATGATGCAATAAAAATCATATGCAATAAAGGGCCATGGAAAGATAGAACAAAAACTAATTGGAAACTAAATAATTTAATCCTAAAAAATGAGTGGGTCAAACAAGAAATTATAGAAACAATCAGTAACTTCATTCACGAGAATTACAATAATGAGACAACATACCAAAACTTGTGGGATGCAGCAAAGGCAGTTCTTAGGGGAAGTTTTATATCCCTGAATGCATACATGAATAAATTAGAGAAAATGGGAGTCCATAAATTGAGCATACAACTGAAAAAGCTAGAAAAAGAACAAATTGAAAATATCCAATTAAATACTAAATTAGAAATAAAGAAAACCAAAGGAGAGATAAATAAAATTGAAATTAAGAAAACTATTGAATTAATAAATAAAACAAAGAATTAGTTTTATGAAAAAAAACAATAAAACTGATAAACCCTTAGTCAATATGATAAAAAAGAAAGAAGAAAATCAAATTATGAGTATTAAAAATGAAAAAGTTGAATCTACCTCCAAAGAGAAAATTAAAACAATAATTAGGAACTATATTGCCCAATTGTATGCATATAAATTTGACAATCTTAGTGAAATGGATGAATATTTACAAAAATATAAGTTGCCCAGAATAACTGAAGAGGAAGTAAATTACTTAAATAACCCCATCTCAAAAAATAAATTGAACAAGCCATCAATGAACTCCCTAGGGAAAAATCTCCAGGGCCAGATGGATTTACTAGAGAATTCTATCAAATATTTAAAGAACAATTGATTTCAATACTTCACAAACTATTTGGGAAAATTGGAGAAGGAGTCCTACCAAATTCCTTTTATGACACAAATATGTTACTGATACCTAAATCAGGAAGAGACAAGACAAAGAAAGAAAATTATGGACCAATTTCCCTCATGAATATAGATGAAAAATTTTTTAAATTAGCAAAAAGATGACAGCAACTTAACACGAGAATAATACACTTTGATCAGGCAGGATTTATTCCAGGAATGCAAGGATGGTTCAATATTAGGAAAACTATTAGTATAATTGATCACATTAACAATAAAAGTAGCAGAAACTATATGATTATCTCAATAGATGCAGAAAAGGCTTTTGACAAAATACAACACCCATTCCTTTTAAAAACTCTATAGCGTATAGGAATAAATGAAGTCTTCCTTAAAATAATAAGCAGCATTTATCTAAAACCATCAGCAAGTATTATATGGAATGGGGATAAGCTAGAAGCATTTCCAATAAGATATCTATAAGCAAATGAAAAAAATGCTCTGTCACTATTGATTACAGAAATGCAAATCAAAACAACTCTGAGGTACCACATCTCACTGGCCAGATTGGCTAAGATGACAAAACAGGAAAATGATAAATGCTGGAGAGGATGTGGAAAAATTGGAACTCTACTGCATTGTTAGTGAAGTTGTGAACTGATCCAACCAATCTGGAGAGCAATCTGGTACTATGCCTAAAGGGCTATAAATAAGTGCATACCCAGCAATGGCACTTCTAGGGTTGTATCCCAAAGAGATCATAAAAGTGGGAGGAGGACCTGTATGAACAAAAATGAACAACAACAACAAAAAAAGAATTGGAAATCAAGGGGATGCCCATCAATTGGGGAATGGCTGAGCAAGTTGTGGTATATGAATATAATGGAATACTATTGGGCAATAATGAAATGAGGAGCAGATGTACTTCATAATAACCTGGAGAGATTTATATAAACTGATGTTGAATGAGAAGAGCAGAACCTGGAGAAATTTGTACATAATTACAGACACAATGTATGTGTGATAACTAACTTTGATAGACTGGGCTCCTCTCAGCAATATAAGATTATAAGACAACTACAAAAGATTCTTGATGGAAAGAGATGTCCATATCCAGAGAAAGAGCTACAGAGTCTGAATGCAGATTGAAGCGAATTACTTGCTCTCTTTCTTTTTCTTGTTTTGTTTTGATTCCTCTTTTCCATTGTTCATTCCATTGGTTATAACCCTTTACAACCTGACTAAAGTTTAATGTGAAGGTAAAAAAAAATTAAAATAAAACTACCCATCCCTTCTCTGGAATGCCTGCTCCAGAGGAAACAAAGTTGCTTACATTTCAGGCCCTTTTCTTTCGTGATTTTTCCATCTTTTGGCACTCTCTGACAATTGGCTCCCTCTCGATGACACTACTTCCCTGGCCACTACTTTGCATTTTCACTAATACCCCTCAATGCAGTAGTCATGGTGGAGGAGTTGGAATACTTTTTAAAATGATTTTTCTTATTTTATTGCCAATTTTGTTTAACATTTATTTTTTCCCAATTACATGTAAAAACAATTTTAACATTCCTTTTTTCCCCCAATTTTAAGTACCACATTCTCTCCCTCCTCCCTCATTGAGAAGGCAAGCAATTTGACATAAGTTATACATGTAGTCATGAAAAACACATTTCCATAGAAGCCATTCTATGAAAGAAAACACAGACAAAAAAAAAAAACCAAGAAGGATAAAGAAAAAGTATCTTTGATCTGCATTCAGGTTCTAGCAGTTATTTCTCTGGAGATGTATAGTACCTTTTATCTTAAATCCTACAGAATTGTCTTGGATCATTGTATTGCTGAGGATAGCTAAGTTATTCATAGTAGATCATCATACAATATTGCTGTTACTGCGTACAGTGTTCTTCTGGTTCTGTTCATTTCACTTTGCATTAGTTCATGTAAGTGTTTTCAGGTTTTTCTGAGAGCATCCTGTTCATCATTTCTTAAAGCACAATAGTATTCTATCACAATCATATACAACAATTTGTTCAGCCATTCCTCAACTGATGGGCACCCCCTTAATTTCCAATTCTTTGCCACCACTAAAAGAGCTGCTATAAATATTTTTGTACATGTGTGTCCTTTTCCTTTTTGTTTTTCATCTCTTTGGTATACAGACCTAGTAGTGATATTATTTAGGCAAAGGCAGGGGTGGGGTTCTTATAGCCTCAAGGCCACATGTGGTCCTCTAGGTCCTCAAGTGTGGCCCTTTCATTGAATCCAAACTTCACAGAACAAATTCTTTTAATAAAAGGACTTGTTCTATAAAACTTGGACTCAATCAAAAGACTGCTCCCAAGGACCTAGAAGGCCACATGTGACCTTGAAGCTGCAGGTTCCCCACTCCTGATCAAAGAGTATGCATAGTTTTATAGCCCTTTGGACAAAGTTCCAAATTGCTCTCCACAATGACTAAATCAGTATACAACTTTGCCAATAGTACATTAGTGTTTTAATTTTCCTATATCCCCTCCAACATTTGTCCTTTTCCTTTTCTGTCATATTAGTCTATCTGATAAGTATGAGGTAGTAGCTCAGAGTTGTTTTAATTTGCATTTCCCTCATCAATAATGATTTAGAGAATTTTTAATATGACTATAAATAGCTTTGATTACTTTGTCTGAAAACTGCCTGTTCATAATCTTTGACCATTCAAGTGAAGAATAGCTCTTATTTCTATAAATTTTACTCAGTTTTCTGTTTTAGCAAGGAAGTCTTTATCAGAGAAACTCACTGTAAAGTTTTTTCCCCACTAATGATTACCAACTATGTATTTTCCTCCTTCCTATTTATCCTACTCTCTCCCTCCTTTTACCTTGTCCATTCTCTAAAGTGTTTTGCTTCTTTTACCTCCCCCAAACCTACCCTGCTTTCTATCAGCTCCACCCCTCTTCTCTTATCCCCTGCCCTTCCTACTTTCCTTTATGGTAAAGATAGATTTCTACGCCCAAATGAATGTGTATATTGTTCCCTCTTTGACACAATTCCAATGAGAGTAAGATTCATGTGTTCTCCTCCCCGCATTTCCCCTTCCACTGTAAAATCTCTTTCAGGCCTTTTTTATGTCAGGTAATTTATCCCATTCTATCTCTCTCTTTCCCCTTCTCCCAGTACATTCTTCTTTCTCATATCTTAATTTTATTTTTAGATAATCAGATCAATCACATTTAACCCATATCTCTGTTTTCTATCTATCTATGTGTACTCCTTCTAACTACCCTAATAATGAGAAAGATGTTAGGAAGTATAAATATCATTTTTCCATGTAGGAATATAAACAGTTTAACCTTATCAAATCCCTTATGATTTCTCTTTCCTGTTTACCTTTGTGTGCTTCTTTTGCATCTTGTATTTGAAAGTCAAAATTTCTATTTGGCTCTGATCTTTTCATCAAGAGTGCTAGAAAATCCTCTGTTTCTTTGAATGTCCATTCCTCCCCATCTTCCCCCCCACCCTGAAGTATCATACTTTGTTTTTCTGGGTAGGTGATTCTAACTCTTTTGCCCTCCAGAACATCATATTTCAAGTATTCTGATCCTTTAATGTAGAAGCTGCTAAATCTTGTGTTATCCTGGCTGTGCCTCCATAATATTTGAATTGTTTCTTTTTTGCCTGCTTGCAGTATTTTCTCTGTGATCTGGGAGGTTTAGAATTTGGAGAAATATATATGTATATATACATGTATGCACACATACACACACACACACACATATATATATACACATATGTATACCTATACATTCATATATATATTCCTGGGAGTTTTCATTTTGGTGTCTCTTTCAGGAAGTGATCAGTGGATTCTTTCAATTTCTATTTTGGCCTCTGGTTCTAGAATATCATAGCAGTTTTCCTTGATAATTTCTTTTTTTTTTTTTTTTTTCTTTTTTTAAAAAAAATCATTACTTTATTTATTCTTAATTTTCAACATTCACTTCTATAAGTTTTAAATTTTCTCCCCCTCTATTCCCCTTCCTTCCTGAGAGGCATGTAATATGATATGGCTCTACACATATATTCCTATTGAGCACATTTTCACATTAGTCATGTTGCATAGAAGAATTATAATGAATGTGAGAAACCACAAGAAAGAGCAAAACAAAACAAAAAAAGAAAATAGTCTGCTTCACTCTACATTTCAACTCCATAGTTCTTCCTCTGGATGTGGATGGCATTTACCATCATGAGTCCTTTGGAATTGTTTTAGGTTCTTGCATTGCTGAAAAGGGCTAAATCTATCAAAACCAATCACTGCACATTGTGGCTGTTTCTGTGAACAATGTTCTCCTGATTCTACTCACTTCACTCACCATCAGTTCATATAAATGTTTCCAGGATTTTCTGAAGTCTGCCTGTTCATCATTTCTTATAATACAAGAGTATTCCATTGCATTCATATACCATAAGTTGTTCAGCCATTCCCCAATTGATGGGCATCCCCTCAATTTCCAAATCTTGGCCACCACAAAAAGAGCTGCTATAAATATTTTTGCATTTGTGAGTCCTTTTTCCATTTTTATGATCTCTTTGGGATACAGTCCTAGAAGTGGTATTACTGGGGCAAAGGGTTTGCACATTTTTATAACCCTTTGGGCTTAGTTCCAAATTGCTCTCCGGAATGGTTGGATTAGTTCATTCACCAACAATGAATCAACGTTCCAACTTTCTCATATCCTCTCCAACATTTATCATTTTCCTGTTTTGTTATATTAGCCAATCTATAGGTATGATGTGGTAACCTCAGGGTTGTTTTGATTTACATTTCTCTAATCAATAGTGATTTAGAGCATTTTTTCACATCACAATAGATAGCTTTAATTTCTTCCTCTGGACACTACCTGTTCATATCCTTTGACCATTTATTTATCAAATGGGGAATGACTTGTATTCTTGTAAATTTGACTGAGTTCTCTCTATATTTTAGGAATGAGACCTTTATCAGAGACATTAGTTGTAAAATTTTTTTCCCCAGTTTTCTGCTTCCCTCCTAATCTTGGTTGCATTGACTTTGTGCAAAACCTTTTCAATTTAATGGACTCAAAATAATCCATTTTGTATTTCATAATATTCTCTATCTCTTGTTTGGTCATAAATTCCTCCATTCTCCGTAAATCTGATAGATAAACTATTACTTGCTCTCCCAATTTGTTTATAGTATCAGACTTTATACCTAAATTGTGTACCCATTTGGACTTTATTTTGGTATCAGGTGTCAGATGTTGGTCTATGTCCAGTTTCTGTCATACTATTTTCCAGTTTTCCCAGCAGTTTTTGATAATTTTTCAAAGATAATGTCTAGGCTCTTTCTTTGATTGTGACTTTCAGGTAGTCCAATAATTCTTAAATTTTCTCTCCTGGATCAATTTTTCAGGTCAGTTGTTTTTTCAATAAGATATTTCACATTTTCTTCTTTTTTCCCCCCATTCTTTTGATTTTACTTGTTTTTTCTTTTTTTTTTTTTTTAACAATTGGGGTTAAGTAACTTGCTCAAGGTTACACGGCCAGTTATTTCTGGGTGTGGTGCTAAGTATCAGAGCCTGGATTCGATCCCAGGTCATTCCGACTCTGGGGCCAGTGCTCTTACTCACTGTGCCACCTGGTTGCCCCTAAGTAATTGGGGTTAAGTAACTTACTCAAGGTTATATGGCCAGGTGTATTGTTTCTTGATGTCTCATATTTATTAGCTTCCACTTGCCCAATTCTAACTTTAAAGGAATTATTTTCTTCAGTGAGCTTTTGAACCTCTTTTTCTCTTTGGCTGGTGGTACTTTTTAAGGAGTTCATCTCTTCAGTGAATTTTTGTATATATTTTTGAATTTAGCCAATTCTGCTTTTCAAGGCATTCTTCTCTTCATTGGATTTTTGTGCCTCTTTTACAATTTGGTCTATTCTGTTTTGTAAGATGTTATTTTCTTCAGTATTTTTTTGTGCCTCCTTTGCCAAGCTGTTAACTCTTTTTTCAAGATTTTCTTGCATCATTCTCCTTTCTTTTCCCAATTTTTCCTCTACCTCTCTTGATTTTTAAAATCCTTTTTGAGCTTTTCATTGGCTTGAATTGGCCTAAGACCAATTCATATTTTTCACTGAGGCGTTGGATGAAGAAATTTTGATTTTGCTGTCTTCTTCTGAGTGGATGTTTTGGTCTTCCTTGTCACTGTAGTAACTTTTTGTGGTCAGAATTTTTTTCTATTGTTTGCTTATTTTCCAACCTATTTCTTGACTTTTAACTCTATGCTAAAGTGGAGCTCTGCTTCCCAAGGGGAGGAGGCACTGTTCCAAGCTTCAGGTTTTTTGTGCACCTGTTTTCAGAAGTAACTCTGGGAATTGTAATGCCAAGCAAAGGCAACTTCCAAGGTTCAAAATACCAGCATAGCAGCTCTCCATTTTATTCAGTGACAAATCAAGAACAGAGAAAATCAAAATAACAGCATTCACCAAGTGTAATTCAATAATCCCCAAGTACTATTTCACTCCTGGGCAGTACATTCATTTAGTCAATCACAAAGTCTCTCTTCTCAAATGGAGATTAGTTTCCAATCATAAACAAAGTGCATTCATTTGATCAGTCACAGAGCACAAAAAAGTCAAAAGTTTCCCACCCCTGGATCACAACTGAATTACAATTATCATCAGTTAACACCAAGCACTTTCTCAAAAGGGGCAGTAGAGAGCATAAAGGCCATCTAACCCTGAGCTACAACAAGGTTGAGACATCATCACAGCATTTAATACCCAAAGAGAGGTCTTTTCTTCATCTTGACCCAAGGCAAGTTCTCAGCAATCTCTGTTCCTGGGGATACAAAGCTTAACAAGGCCACAAGATACATAGCCAGTATCCTCATTAATCCATTCTCTGTCTGCAGAATAGTCTCAAGAGCCCTGCAAACATCAGCAAGACCCTCTTCCAGGATTTCTGCAAACATACAACAAGAAAATCCTTCTTCAGGGCTTCTGAACCAACAGCAAGGTTCCAGGACCTCGGCAACAACAGCACTGTCTGTCCTTCACCAGCAGACAAATTTGGCAAAACAACATCAAAACAGACAGAAAAAATACAAGCACACAGCCATATCTCCTCAGTCCTTGGCAGCTCTGAGTGGCAGTTCTCAAAAGTCCTGAGCGTCTCGAACTGGCCCTCAGCAATCCTCTCTCTCTCTCTGCCTCCACCATGCTGCTTCCAAAAATTCTTCTGCCTCTCTTCCTCTGCTTGTGCCTCTCTAAATCCATGGTACCATCTCCTCCCAGTTCAGCCCTCTGTTTTCATGTCAACAAGTCCAATCCACAAGTGGGATTCACAAGCTCTGGGTTTTAACACTCAACCCAAAAACCAAGCCAATAGAGGGGGATCTTTAAATTCCATTACTATTACAGGAATCTGTAAGTTTTTGGCTCTTTCAAGATAGTATGATCTAGGGAGAGATGTGTTTATTACTCTCCTGTACTGTGTACTGGTTTGTGAGTGACCACAAACACTCTTTTTCAACTCTAATCAGGGTCCCTGCTCCCCTGTGACTGCAAGTTCTGCTATGCTACTGCTTCTCTGCACACTGGGACTAAGACCCAGGATAGCAACCCAGATCCAACTATAGGCAAGGCAATAGTCCTGCCCCTGGTGTCAGCTAAGGGACCCCTGTAAATCTCCTTCTGACACTTACCATCTGTGGGCTGAGATGTCTGGAAAGGGCTACTGCTGCCACTGATTCAGTCACCCCAAGGCCTGTTCCTGATTTGCTTGGATCTGGCCTGAGCCCGATGGTGCTCCTCTCTCTCATTCTGGTACAACAGATCTTTCCTGCCAATCTTCTAAGTTGTCTTGGGCTAGAAAATTGTTTCACTCTGTCCTCTTGTGGGTTCTGCCAGCCTAGACTTTGTTTAGAGTTGTTATTTAAAGGTATTTGGAGGGGTTTGGGGGAGATCTCAGGCAAGTCCCTGCCTTTACTCTGCTATTTTGGCTCCACCTCTGGAATTGGAATACTTCTTTGACCTCATTGCCACTTTGTCCTCATTACCAGTTTGGTATTTCTAAGGTGTAAATGCTTACATTAAAAATTTAACAATCTCTCACAAGTCTGTATGATCTGACTTCAGTGCACTCCTCTTATAATTCCTAGCTACATTCTGGCCTAAAGTAAGTGGAAGCCTTCCTATAGGAAAGCTTTCCTGATTTCTCTTCTTAGTTATTTGGGATTCTACCTCACTAAATTACTTTTCATTCACTTTGTATTCACTTATTTGTATATATATATATATATATATTCATGTATGTGTTGTCTCATCTGATATAAGTTGAGCTCCTTGAGGGCAAAGACTTATTTAATCTTGGGTCTTGTATCCACAGTGTCTCCTAGAAGAGGGTCCGGCACATAGCAGGTGCTTAATAAATGCCTGTTGAGTTGAAATTGATCTTTTTTTAAATTAGCCTTGTTTGTTTTTTGTGATCATTACATCCTTTTCTGGAAGTTTACTAATCACCCCTTTAACAACAAATGCTATTTTTTCTTGATTTTGCACCTTTGAAACAATGCAGTGTTTCCATTTTGTACTATATAACTTAAAGGAGTGGATTTTATCTTTTTGTTTTGGTAATATCTAAATCAAATTTTAAAATTGTGTTAGAAAAAAACAATAAATGCTAGAATTTTCCTAATAATTGAAGTTAACTTCATGGGTTTATAGTTTGCTTTTCCTTTTTTCAAAATCACAGTATTTGCCCATATCCAGACATGTGATACTGATGAGGTATGGGCTCTGGGAGCCCCCTGGAGCTCTCTTTGAGTCCTTGAGGTACAGGCTCTGGGAACCTTCCTTGGACTCTTGATTAAAGCATCCCATTTGATGAGGCAAGTCTATTACTGGACTGCCCACCCTTGAACTGGTCTAGCCCACCATTGTTTGTGGTGTCCAGGTGGCTTCCCACCCTTAATCACTCATTGACCTCATTAACCCCTCCTGAAGACCCTTCCCAAATTCCTCCTCTAGACCACCCCTAGATTCCTCCCACAGCCTTCTGTATATAAGACCCCATCTCACACCATGTGGGTGAGAGCGCCATAGAATGCCATAGAATAGTGAGAGCGCCATAGAATGACCTAGCACAGACTTACTCTGTGTCTAATGCAAGCGAACTTTTTATAAATTGTACTTTTCTTTGGCTGAGAAGACTAGAGTCGAATTCATTCGGCAGGACCCAGTGTGTGGGTATTTTGGGGTCTCCAGAGCAACCCTAACCCTCTTAGGGGGTACCCTTTTCAGTACCTTTCCATTTGCCACATTATATCAAAGATCACTAATCAAGGCTTGGCAATTGCATTTGCCAGGTCTCTTAGTACTCTGTCATGTAGTTCATTTGGGACATAAGGTCTGAATTAAATCAAGAAGCATTTACCTTTTAATCTTGATTTATCTTTATCTTTTTGTCTTGATTATCAACTTCCCTTTAGCCCTTTGTCTTGCCAGTTCAAAAGTCATCCTCCTTGGCAGAGAAAAACATAAGAAAAATAAGTATTGAACAGTTCAGCCTTCAGTTTTCATCATCCCATTTTCTATTTTTTCAGTCATGTTTAACTCTAACTCCTTTTGGGGTTTTCTTTGCAAAGATAGTGTGTGGTTTGCCATTTCTCTCTCTAGCTCATTTTATAGATGAGGAAACTGAGGCCAACAGGGTTCAGGGACTTGCCCAGGGTCATATAGCTTATAAGTATCTGTAGCAGCAAGCACCCCAATCGTCCTCAGGGTTTGCCGCCCATACAGGTTCTTGGATCTGCTTTGATAAAGGAAAGCAACTCAAAATGGGTTAACAAGCTTACTTTAATCAGTCAGACATATATCGTTTACCTTGTTCAGGGGAAAAAGGTCAGCACCCCGAACTTCAAAGCATATAGGCAGAATTATCAAGACAGAAACAGATCAAGTAGACAGATTTCCAATTCAAACTGTCCAACCATTACATCCATACCCAGTCAATATCTGGGTTTTTCAAAGCCGGGGGGGCTCTGGACAATGGCTTTTCAGAATACAGATCAAATCACAGAACACTTCTCAAAATGAGCCCCAAAACAAAGCTACACATCAGGGCTTATATAGCCTTCTCCTGGCTCAGAGAATGTAACAACCTTGTTGACTCACTGGCCAATCAAGAAGTATCTACTGAAAAACAAGCCTCCCACCCCAGGCTTCAGGTGCACTTTAGCCTAGGGGCAGGGAAGATCTTCCAAATTTGCATTCCCATTACAGTATCTGAGGTAAAACTTAAACTAGGTCTTCCTGACTCTAGGCCTGGTGCTTTATCCACTGAGTTACCCAGCTTCCCTATTCCATGTTCCGTAATTATTCATCTTATACCTTCTTTGATCTGCCTTTTGTCTTCCAAATGGAAAGAAAAATCTTTACTTTAATCTGCAAGTGAGTGCTCCTGCTACTGTTCTGACATGAGTGTGTCATGCTTTATTTTCATCCTCTTCTACCTGTCCTTTCTTATCCCTTCTACTTATGCTTTTTAAAAACACAAGCTGTTTGATGAAATAGAGAGAAAATAATTAGTTGGGTGACCTCACAGGGAAAAGGATGGGATGGTGGTACACATGAAGGGATTGGTCTAGGAAAGGAAAAAGATTAGCTCTTCCTCAGATACTAGAATAAAGGGTAAAGATATGATGGTGTTCTGTGGCATAGACTTGAGAAAGATGAGAGTGCTCACAATAGATGGTCTCCATTTTCTCTTTCAGGTAGGAGGCAAGTTCAGCTGATGAGAAATACTGGGTTGGAGGTAATAGAAACCTTAAAGTGAGAGGAAACATTTTGGGATAGCTGGGAGGAAAGGAATAGAGGAATAATTAAGTGACTCCAGGGGAGATTAGATAACTAGAAACTAGAAAAGCTGTGTAACTTCCTATAATAGTGTTCAGTAGCACAGGAACAGTAGCAGAGAAGGTGGGTATTGATGGTGACTCAAGGCTGAAAAGGGATTAGGTGTGGATGCTGAAAAGATAAAGGGTGCAAATTTATGAACTCTCCACCCATGGGTGGAGGACAATTATGTAGCTGAATTGGTTAACTCTAGCATCAAGATTGTGACGGAACCAAAGTGAAGCCAGAGCAGAACTCCCTCCATTATTAACTTGTTTTTTGGATTTGGTCTTTTGATGCTTTGAATCTACCTAATTGTACAATTACTCAGCTCAAATCTTGGTTCCACAAGAATCAAGGTCAGATTCCACTAGAATAATGGGAAAGAATTGAATTCCCTGCTAAAATCCAGTTAAGTCATAGGAAGATGAATAATTTGGAGCAAACTTCCAAATTCCATCTCCTATATGATCAAATTTGCAAGATGGAAGAACCAGATCGTTGTTCTTGTCTTGTGAGGAACCTGTATGTGGGCCAAGAAAAAACAATTAGAACTTCAAATGGAACAACAGATTGGTTTAAGATCGGAAAAGGAGCATGACAAAGCTGTATGCTGTCACTTTATTTATTTAATTTATATGCAGAGTACATCATGACAGGATGGATGACTCAAAATCTGGAATTAAGGTTGCCAGGAGAAATATCAGCAATCTGAGACATGCAGATGATATCACTCTGATGGCAGAAAGTGAAGAAGAATTAAAAAGCCTCTTGATGAGAGTCAAAGATGAGAGTGTAAAAGCTTGCTTGAATCTTAACATCCAAAAAGCGAAGATTTTGGCAACTGGTCCCATCACTTCCTGGCAAATAGATGGAGAAGACATGGAAGCAGTATCAGATTTTATATTCCAGAGCTCAACTATTACTTTTATACGATGATTGCAGTCAAGAAATTAAGAGATGCTTGATTCTTAGAAGGAAAGCTATGATAAATCAGGACAGTATACTAAAAAGCAGAAACATTACCTTGCTGACAAAGGTCTGTGACAAAGCTATGGTTTTTCCAGTAGCAATATATGACTGAGATTTGGACTATGAGGAAAGCTGAGCACGGCAGAGTTCATGCTTTTGAATTGTGGTGCTAGAGAAGACTTTTGAGCAAGGAGATCAAATCAGTCAATACGAAATTAATTCAGGCTATTCTTTGGAAGGTTAAATACTGAAGCTGAGGCTTAAATACTTTGGCCACATAATGAGAAGATGAGACTCATTGGAAAAAGATGAGGGTCATCACAAAATGATGATGTGTAGAGTTGGGGGTGCTCAAGACCCCAAAATACCAACACTTCGGGTCCTGCCAAAAGAATTCAACTCAAGTTTTCTCTCAAACAAAGAAAAGCAGCTTGTTAAAAATTCACTTGTATTGGACACAGAGTAAGTCTGTGCTAAAAAATTCTATGGCACTCTCACACCACATGGAGAGAAGATGGGGTCTTATATACAGAAAGTTTGTGGGAGGAATCTAAGGGTGGTCTAGAGGAGGAGTTTTGGGAGGGTCTTCAGGAGAAGTCAATGAGGTCAGACTCCAGTAATGAGTTTGGGGAGGGTCTTCAGGAAGATTTAATGAGGTCAGGTAACAGTTGATTTGGGTATAGATATTTTGATAGGCTCAAGGGTGGGAAGTAGATGGACAATGGAGGGCCAAGCTAGTAACAAAGGTTTGGGCAGAGCCACAACAAAAGGCTTGGCCTCATGCAAATGCCTTATCAAATGGGATGATTCAATCAGAGTTCAAGGGGGTTGTACCAGAGCCTGTACCTCATCAGAAAAGACCCTGATGTTGGGAAAGATTGAAGGCAAAAGGAAAATGGGATGCCAGAGTATAAGATAGATAGATAGTTTCATGGAAACAACATGAACTTGGATAGACTTTAAGAGATAGTGGAGGCAGAAGGGCCTGGCATGCTGTGATTGGTCACAAAGATTCAAACATGATTGAATGACTGAACAATGCAACAACAAAGATTAGCTGGCAGCATAAGGGGTATGGATTGGAGGGAAAGAGAGTCTGGAAACTGATAGACTTATTGGGAAGCTATTGCAATAATTCAGGAAGATGTTAATGAAGACAATTAAGGTGATGGAAGTAGGATGAGGATATTATTGGCACTATTGTAGCTACTGTAAGTGTGGTTATGGTGGTTGGGCTGGTGAGCAGGTAGGAATGGAGGTCAGTCCTTTCATTCCAACTCTACCTCCCTATCTTTTTGTAGGCTGAGTTACTCTTGACTTAGAGTATGATTTTCTTTCTTTTTTAAAAAATTAATTTATTTAAAACTTAAATGCCCAATGAGAAAAGAAATATATTACAAACTTAAATCCTAAAACTTAAATGCAAAATAAGGAAAGAAAAAAAAAAGCATTGCCATGTGCTCATCAAAATGTTAGAGAGGATTCAAAGTATATGGCAATACATTTCCATTTCAATAAAGCCCATATAATAAATACTACACATTGTGTTCAGAGCTGTCCATCTTTTCTTTGCTTCCTTGTACATTTTCTTTTGTTCTCTGCTACTGCACTTTTAATTTTTTTATTTTTTTCACCCTTCCTTCCTACTTCCCCCAAGAAGGCTGCAATTAACCATGGACTGACTCACATACACACACACCTATACATACAAATATTTACATACACATATATATATACTTAGGTATCTATAATCATTTATAGAGAGATATACATTCATGCACATCTATGTAAGACTGTACTATACTTTTTCATCCTCTGTTTTTCTGAGAGTGGATAACATCTTCCTTCTTAAGTCCAAGTCCTTCCATAGTTTTCTAAGTCCACAAATTTGTCATTTCCTACTCCACAGCAATATGCCAACCTTAAACAGTCTAGTTATTTTAAATAGTCTGAAACAATACTGATTACAACTTGTCATTTCCTACTCCACAGCAATATGCCAACCTTAAACTGTCTAGTTATTTTAGATAGTCTAAAACAATACTGATTAATATGGTTTACATATAGTGTAGTTGTCTTATTTTTCTTTTGATTAAATCTATTTTAGCTGTAACTTTATCTGAGAATGATTGCTACCCCTGCTTCTTTTCCTAACAAATTTTACTCCTAATCTTTATTTTGTTTGTGTGTTTCTCGTATTTCTTATGCTTCTTGACTCCTCTATTTTATTTCTATCTGCTACTGTGCCCTCCTTTTACTTAACCTACATTCCCCAGAAGATTCCTCCCTTATCCTCAACCCCCCCCCCACACACACAATTTCCCCTTACTCTCTTGTTTCTATCTGAATTTAGAAGACTTTTATAGCCTTCTAAATACATGTTATTCCCTCTATCCCATTCCTGTTAATCTAGACACCCTTTTATACCTTTCCCCTTATTCTCTCATAAACTTAAATATTAAAACTTAAATTCAAAATGAGAAAATTTAAAAAAGCATTGCTATGTGCACAGCAGAAAGCAAGAGAGTATTAAAAATATACATCACTAAATTTCCATTTCAGGAAAGCCTATTTAAAAATACTACGCATATTTTCAGAGCTATCCATCTTTTCTTTGCTTCCCTGTAAGTTTTCTTTTGTTCTCTGCTGTGCACTTTTTACCTTGTTCTTTTCCCCCTCTTCTTCCTCCAAGAAGGCTACAATTAAGTGTGGATACACACACACACACACACACACACACGCACAAGCACACGCACAAGCACACGCATACACATACATATATGCATATACATACATGCATGCATACTGTAATGGTAATATAATTTGAATTTGAAGATCCCTTTGTGTTGGCAAAGGTAGCAGGTACTTAGCACTTAGTAATTGATCAAGCCTCTGTTGGGAAAACAGAAGGTATGAACTCCTGTCTCCTGTTACTGATGTAACAGGAAGGGGTTGGCTGAAACAGGAAGTAGCTAATGCAGTGTATATAAGAAAAGCCTCAGAGAGGCACAATCAGAATTTCTTGGGACCAGCATCTGGTGGCAGAGCAGCTACAAAAGAGAGAATTGAGAACTGAGCCAGAATTTCCAGAGAACTTGTGGTGGTGGAGCTTCTTCTGAGCAGAAGCCCTGGAGCCCAGGAGCCAGGAAGCCAGGTGACAGAGGATCCCAGAGCCCAGGAGTTCAGAGCCTAGAGCCAGGAGCCAGGAGTCAGGAGTTCAGAGCCTGGAGCCCAGAGCCCAGGAGCCCAGGAGCCCAGGAGAAGCATGACTAGGATGCGGAGACTTTGTTTCTGTCTTGGTTGAGCCTTGAATTTCTGGAAGCAGAAATTGTGAAGGATTTGAGATGGAGTGAACCCTGTGTACTTCAGTGTGGAGCAGGACCTACCCAGAGAGCTGGACAAGGAGCTGGGAGCTGTCTACTATTGAACCCAGGTGACAGTCTGGTGAATCCAGGTAGAATCTGGGACCATGGAAGGGGATCCAGGGAATCTGAGAACAGGCCTCAAGTCAAGATGAAAGACCTCTCCTTGGGTACTGAGTAATTATGAATTATAGTTTACTAGTGACCTAGGGGTGGAAGGTTTGTGTATTTTCTAATGATTTGTAATTAGTAATTAATGATACTTAGTAATTGATTGCTGAATAAGTGACTGATTGAGTTAACTTAAATGTGCCCCATGAGTGAAAGACTTTGTACTTTGAGATGAATAAGATTGATTGAGTTAACTTAGTTGCCCCATGAGTGGAAAACTTTGACTACTGTTCTTTGAGATAATTGTTCTTTGTTCTAAATATTGTGACCACTTTGGTGAAAACTATGTGGCCATTTTAATGATAAGCTGTTTTGAATACTATATTGTGATTTTCTATGATAAGTTGTAATATGTGAATGCTGTACCTTGATTTTCTGTGGATGTTTTGCTTTGATTTGTTATGGAATAGAGTGTTCACTATACTGTGTAATCAGAACCTTAAAAGCTGTTCACAGTAGCAGTCCTCTGGAAAGCTGCTCATGCATGGCATTATACATACATATACTTAGATATCTATAATAATACTCATATGTACATATACATTCATACACATCTATGTAAAACTGTACTATACTTGTTCTCTTTCTCTAAGGGTAGATAACATCTTCCTTCATAAGTCCAAGTCTTTACATATTTTTTCTAAATCCACCAACTCATCATTTTCTATACCACAGCAATAGTCCAACCTTATACTGTCTAACTATTCTAAATAGTTCAAAACAACATAGACTAATATGGCTGACATACAGTGCAGTTTTCTACTTCTCTCCTTTGAATCTATTCTAACCCTGACCTTGTTTGTGCTCATGACTACCATCCTTTTTCTCCTAATAAATTCTGCTCCTGATCTACTTTACTTCTTTCTACCTGCTGCCTTACTTTCCTATAGCTTAACCTACCTGTCCCCTTACCCTCTCTCCCGCCCCAACCTTTTGCCCTTACACTTTTCTTGCTATCTGAATTTAGAAGACTTTTATAGCCTCCAAATATGTTATTCCCTCTTTATCCCATTCCTGTTAATCTAGACATCCTTCTATTACCCACCCATCCCAATCCTATTTCCTCACCCTCTTATTTCTTTATAAATTTGGAACTTTTATTCCCTTGCAGATGTATGTATTGTTCTCTCTTTAAGCCAGATCTTTTGTAGTAGAGTCCCCTCCCTTATCATCTCCCCCCTCCCTATTCTATTTAACACTTTATTTCTTTCTGAATTTAGAAGACTTTTATATTTTCTAGATATATGTATTGTTCCCTCTTTAACCCATTCCCGATGAAAAGAATAGGGTTTCAGAACTACCAGCCCTCCTCTTCCATCTAATTCTTCTGTCAGTTCTTCTTACACCTCGTTTGTATAAAATAATTATTCTTTTTACCTTTTCCTAAATGGTTTTACTTTTTAGAATCATATCATACTCAGGTCTATCCCAATCTTTCTTTTGAACTACCCAATTACTAATAACAATCTTAGATATACATTTTACTTCTCATATAAAAAATAAATAGTCTTTCCTTATTGAGTCCCTTATAATTAGTCTTTGACATGTACTTTATATTTCTCTTGGATCTTGTGTGTCAAATTTTCTATTAAATTTAGATTTTTTTTGGTAACAAAATCCTGAAAGTCTGGCAATTCATTGAATCATCTATTTTTTTTTTCATTCAGGATTATGCTTAATTTTGGGGAATATGATATTTTTGGCTGCAACCTCAGTTCTTTTGCTCTTTGATATATAGTGTTCTGAGACCTGCAGTGTTTCAGTGTTGCTGCTGCTAGGTTTTGCATGACTCTAACTGTGGCTGTGCTATATTTAAATAATCTTTTTCTTGTTACTTGTGATATTTTCACTTTGAGCTGAGGGTTTTGGAAGTTGACTATAAAATTCCTATACGTTTTCTTCATAGGATTTCTTTCAGGTGGTGATCAGTGTATTTTTTCCATGTCTACTTTCCCATCTTGTTCTAATGCTTCAGGATAATCTTCTTTAATTATTTCTTCTATTGTTGTGTCAAGCTTCTTTTTGTAAATCATAGCTAGATAAGTTGTTTTTCTTTTAAGATTTTTCACATTCTCTTCTATTTTTTTTTATTCTTTACATTTTTTAAAATTTTTTCCTGGTCTCATATAACTTCACTGGCTTCCCTTTGCCCAATTCTAATTTTCAGGAATTTGTTTCCTTCCCTGAGATTCTGGATCTCCTTTTCTAGTTGGTTGATGTTCTTTTCATAATTTTCTTGTTTTTCTTGTATTGTTCTAATTTTTTAGGTTTTTCTTCAGGCTCTCCCATTTGATTTTTTCTTTTAAGCAATTGGGGTTAAGTAACTTGCTCAAGGTTACATGGCCAGTTATTTCTGGGTGTGGTGCTGAGTGTCTGAGCCCGGGATTCGATCTCCAGGTCATCCCAACACTGGAGCCAATGCTCTTACTCACTGAGCCACCTGGCCACCCCACTCTCCCATTTGATTTTAAAAGTCTTTTTTAGGTTCTTCTAAGAATTTTTTTGGAGAGGCAGGTGACCATTTGATTTTGCTTTTTGGAGTAGTGATGAGGTATGGGCTCTGGGAGCCCCCCGAGCTCTCCTTGAGTCCTTGAGGTACAGACTCTGGGAATCCCCCTTGAACTCTGATTAAATTGTCTCATTTGATGATGCATTTGCATGACGCAATAAGCCTTACATTGTGCCTGGGCCCAAACCTCTGTTACTAGACTTTCCACCCTTGAGCCTATCAAAATATCAATCCACCCTTGAGAATTGGCCTAGCCATCTTGCCCCTGTGGGAGTGGGAGCATCATAGAACAGTGAAAGCCCATAGAATGACCTAGCACAGATTTGCTCTGTGTCTAATATAAGTGAACTTTTAATAAACTTTGCTTTCTTTGGCTGAGAGAAAACTTGAATCGAATTCATTTGGCAGGACCAGGCATATTGGTATTTTGGGGTCTCCAGAGCATTCCTAACTCTCTTTATGGAGAAGAGGTTACCTCTTCAGTAGGAGAGACTTTTTTTGCTTCAGTATCCCCCTTTGAAGATGAACCCTGGTCTTCTCTATTCCCATAGTAACTTTCTATAGTTGGGTTCTTTCTCCTTTATCTGCTCTTCTTTTTCTTTTTTATTTGTAGCAGCTTATTATTATAATTATCTCTAATTCTGGGATATGAGGGATGGTACCTCTGGCCTGAGATCCTCCTTCAGTTCTCCCCACTGACCTGGAATTGCAACCAAGAACTCTGTCCTCCTGTAAGTGCCCACAGCCAGTGGCATTTCCCCCCTACTGCTTCTGTACTCACCAAGTGTGTGTAGGTTCCTTCTTGCCAAGGGATGTGTCTTGGCAGGACAGCTAGGAGTGGCCTCTCTTATCAGCAGAGGTTTCCTCAGTCTTTCCCACTCATATGGCAACTTCCCAAGCAGCTTGGAAGGTGAAAATTCCTGTGGCTACCTCCCAACCCAGACAGTTCCAGGGCTCATTGCTTTCTATTTCAGTGGAACTAGCCTGGAGGTGTTTATACTTCACAGGGACCAAAACTTAATCCTGGGATTTTTCTTTTGAAGGCCCTGACTCACTCCCTCTTGGAGTGGGGTCCTGATCAGACTAAAGCTTTTGAGACTTTGAAAGCTAAATTGACTACCACACCAGCACTAGCCTATCTGCTCTAGGAAAACCTTTCACTCTGTATGTAGATGGACATAAGGAGAGGACAGGCTCTGGGAGTCCTAACAAAGTCCTTAGGACCTGACCCCAGGCCAGTTGCTTATTTTTCAAAACAATTAGGCTCTGTGGCTGCAGGATGGCCTGCATTCCTTGGGGAAGTAGCTGCTACTCCCATTCTAATCGAGAAAGCCTCTAAACTTACACTTGGCCAGACCTTGAGGTTCTAACTCCCTACTGAGTTCAGAGCATCCTGGAAGCAAAGGGCCACCAGTGGCTGGCTAGTGGCAGGCTCACCAAATATCAAGCCTTGCTCTTAGATACCTCTGACCTGACCTTTTGGGTGTGCCATACACTTAACACGGCAGCCCTCCTCCCAGACAGTGCCCACTCAGATGTCCTGGTTCATGATTGTGAGGAGACCTTGGACTGTGTTTATGCCAGTTGAGCTGATTTGAAAGATTCTCCTCTCCCGAACCCTGAAGCTGTCTGGTACACAGATGGTTCAAGCTTTATTGAACAAGAGGTCAGGAAAAGTGGATATTCAGTGGTCAGCCTTAACCAAACTATAGAGGCCAAACCCCTGCCCCCCTAGGACCTCTACACAGAAGGCAGAATTGATAGCACTCACCAGAGCTCTATAGAGCTATGGGAAAATAAATGAGTAAATATTTTCACTGACTCAAAATATGCTTTCCATGTTCAACATGTCCACGGAGCTATTTGGAAGGAAAGGGGATATCTCACAGCAAAAAATTCCCCTATTAAACATGCACAGGAGATTTTACATCTCCTCCAAGCTATTTAAAAGCCCTCTGAGGTAGCTTTTATCTTTTGCAAAGGTCCAGAAAGGGGAAACTGATCAGGCTGTGGGAAATTGCCTGGAACACACTGCAGCAAAGAATGCTTTCTGCCAGTTGACTATACTGGCCTCTCTACTCCCACAACTCCCAGATTCCTTCACATCTTCTTACAGCCCTCAGGAACAGGCCCTTTCTAAAGAAAGGGAATACTCTCTTTCCTCCTCTGGGTGGTTTCAAACACCCTCAGGACAACTTCTTATCCCAGAGTCAGTGGAAGCTTCTTTTTGGCTTACACCAGGCTACACACCCAGGGAAGAATGCCCTCCAGTCTCTGATAAAGCCCATTTTTACTGGCAGTAAGGTAGAAGTAACCATCAGACAAGTCTGTCAGGCCTGCCCAACCTGTGCTCAGGTGAATCCCAAAGGGTCAGTCAAACATCCTCCCCTTTTAAAACCTGTTTAGAGGAAGGGTAACTACCCAGGTGAAGACTGGCAGATAGATTTGACACATATGCCCTCGTGTAGGGGTTTCAAATTTCTTTTGGTTGTTACTAATTGGGTAGAAACTTGCCCTTGCAGAACTGAAAAGGCTCAGGAGGTATCAAAGTTCCTATTAAAGGAAATCATACATCATTTTGGCTTGCCTATCTCCTTACAGAGTGACAATGGCCCAGCTTTTATTTCACAGATAACCCAGGCAGTGGCAAAGACACTTAAAATCAGTTACCACCTCCACTCAGCCTGGAATCCAAAATCCTCTGGTAGAGAAAATGGACCATACTTTAAACAGGTCCTTACTAAGTTATGCATAGAAATCTGAGAAGATTGAGTTAAGTATCTCCCCATTGGGCTGCTCAGAGTCCAAATCACACCTTGGGAAAATATCAAGCTTAGTCCATTTGAACTCCTGTATGGGAGGCCCTTCCTAACCTCTGACATCCTGGTGGACCCAGAACAGCATTTAATTATCCAATTTGCAACTCTGTTAGGAACTGTCAGGAATGCTCTGACTGAATATGCCAATAAGTATCTCCCAGAGCCTCCTGGCAATGAAAAGGAGTGTCCTGCTGCAGTACAACCTGGAGATTGGGTCTACTTAAAGTCATAGAGAACCCAAAAGGGTTCTCAAATGCAAGGGACCCTACTGAGTCATACTCACCACTCCAACAGCAGTAAAACTCAAAGATCTCCCCAGCTGGACTCATAATTCTAGGATTAAACCAGTGCTACCTCTTGTTTCCCGCCCCCCCTTCCCCCCAGACTCCAGAATATACCTGTGAGCCATCGGAGGATCTCAAGCTAATGTTTAGAAAGTCCCCAACTCCCTTCAGCAAAACGGATAAAAAGAGGTGAAATTATAACTGCCCTTTTTCTTTTGGCCTTGACACAGTCAGCTTTAATTCCTACCAGGGAGATTGTCTTTTATCTATTTTTTTTTTTTGTGCCTGTTTGCTTAACCTCTTTGACAGGTTTGTGTCCTCCAGGGTTCAAGCCATCAACCTCTGGATGGCCACTAAGGCTATCCAAATCTCTGACTGAACAAATTTCTCCAGCCCACTGGACCTGGCATCATCCATGTTCTAGAGTCTGACCCCTTGAATGGGACCCAGAGAGGCAGGGACAGCTCTACACTCCTTGCCAGCGGGAAGCGCTTTCAGAAGCTGAGACCTTCGCCCTTTACCCCAAAGGAATCATCCCATTTGATGAGGCAAGTCTGTTACTAGACTTCCCACCCTGTATTACTAGACTTCCAGCCTATCAAAATATCAATACACCCTTGAACTGGCCTAGCCCACCATTGTCTGTAGCCTCCCATTGTCTGTAGCCTCCAGCTACTTCCCACCCTTAATCACTCATTGACCTCATTAACTCCTCCTGAAAACCCTCCCACTACCTTCTGTATATAAGAGCCCATCTCACAGCATAGAATAGTGAGAGCACCATGGAAGTGTGAGAGCACCATAGAATGTCATAGAAGGGTGAGAGTGCCATAGAATAGTGAGAGTGCTGTGAGAGCCCCATAGAAGGACCTAGCACAGACTTACTCTGTGTCTAATGCAAGTGAACATTTAACAAATTTTACTTTACTTTTCTTTGGCTGAGAAGACTCGAGTCGAATTCATTTGGCAGGACCTGGTGTTTTAGTATTTTGGGGTCTCTAGAACAATCCTAACCTTCTTAGTGGGTACCCTCTACAGAATTAATTATTAAATGATACAGAACCAATTTAATTTCTTCAATAACAAACGTGTAGCAGTTCGTATGCAAGTAAACATGCAAAAAAAATCTATGCAATGCTAGGAATTTATAATACTTATGATATTACCCTTTACCCTGTTCTCCTTCACCATGGCCTCCATTCCCTCTGTCTCTTAGTTCTTTCTCAAGTCATTATCCTTATGCTGACCACATGACAAATATTTACTCTCCTGGTCAACCAATTCAACTTTCTATTATCTTCTAATCTCAAATCCCTTTCCCCCTATTCTATTGCCAATTTTACCTTGCCAAGCCCCACCTCTAGATGACGCCCATCATCTATCTCCTTTGCTCCTATTCACACACTACCACAGGGAGCTGGAAAAAATCATGAAATCTTGTTGACTGGGTCTACTACATATTTATGTTATTTGATTTCAACTGGACCTTCACTTTAGTAAGGCAATCATTCAACTCATTCCTAATCAATTCACTTTCCCACCTCTATGATAGCTGTTTTAAACTTTCTATTCTTCCCTCTAACCTCCCATGGTACCCCCTCCTCCTACCTGCTGTTTTATATCACACTTTCCTGAAAAATTTGAAGTCTTTCATAGAGAGCTCCCTCTTTTCCCTCTCTTCTTAATCTCACATTATTCAGACATCTTCCCCCATTATCTCTTCTTCCATTCCTTATGAGATGAAGGCCTTTCTCTTTGCCAAGACCATACCCTCTTTGTGAACCTGTGGGCCCATCTCCTCTAATCTTCTTTAGAATATTGGCTCTGTGATGATCCCCACTCCCTATGATGTTCAATCTTTTCCTATCTACTGACTCCTTCCTGTTGTCTACAAATAAGGCCTCATCTCCTCCATACTTAAAATACCCTCAATTGCTCCAACCACCTCCACTAGCTATTATTCTATATCTCTTCTCTTTCTTGTCTAAATGTTTTGAGAAAGCTGTCTACACCAGATGCCTTCATTTCTCCTTTCACTTTTTTTAACCTTCTGTGATCTGGCTTCTGACCTTTTCATTCAACTGAAATGTCCCTCTCCCAAATTACTGATGATCTCATGCTTTCTTGATTGATGATCTCATGCTTTCATGATTTCTCATGCTTCTTGACCTCTCTGCATCATGTTACACTATTGATTACCTTTTCTTCCTGGATATTCTCTCCTGTCTATGTTTTAGTGGCTCTATCCTGGTTCTCCTATTTGTCTCCTGAAGAGGTTAGGGTTAAATGATGAGGTATAGGGCTAGGGGTGCTCGAGACCCCAAAATACCATCATGCTGGGTCCTGCCAAATGAATTCGACTCAAGTCTTCTTTCAGCCAAAGAAAAATAAAGTTTATTAAAAGTTCGCTTGTATTGGACACAGAGTAAGTCTGTGCTAGAATAAATTCTTTGGTTCTCTCACACCTCATGGAGCAAGATGGGGTCTTATATACAGAAAGGTTGTGGGAGGAATCTAGGGGTGGTCTAGAGGAGGAGTTTGGGGAGGGTCTTCAGGAAGAGTTAATGAGGTCAAGTAACAGTTGATTTGGGTATAGATATTTTGATAGGCTCAAGGGTGGGAAGTAGATGGATTAATGGAGGGCCAAGCTAGTAACAAAGGTTTGGGCAGAGTCATAATGAAAGGCTTTTGGTCTCATGCAAATGCCTCATCAAATGGGATGATTCTATCAGAGTTCAAGGGGCTTCCCAGAGCCTGCTGGATCTTCATCTGTGTCATTCCCACTAACTACTATCTTTCCCATTTATAAATTAATTTCCATTTATTTTCTCACTTCATGATCATGTTGGCTTGGATACTGGAGAAGGAAATAGCAAACCATTTCAGTATCTTTGCCAAGAAAACTCCATGACCAGTGTGGTCCACAGGGTCATAAAGAGTTGGCCTGGACTGAACAACAATGATGAGGAAGTTTGAATATCCTCCATAAACCTTTCTTCACCCTAGCAAATAAGGGCAGAGTTTAAATGGCCACCACACATTTCCTGCTTTTCTCTGCTCCTCCTCAGCTTCTATTTAAAGTATTATAAAACTCCATGGGGTCATGGATCCTGGCTATTGAAGTGTTTTCTGAAGAGAAGAGAAGCCAAGGGGAGAGGAGGAGAGGAGAGTTCTTTTTAAAAGATGAGGGACATTTTTTCTTCAGCACAAGATTAGGGGGAGGAGAAGCACTGAGGAAGAGAGTTTTTTTATAACCTTGAAAAAATCTTATGAATAGAGATCTTTGAGATCTAATAAAGGCATCCCTAGAAATTGATCAGGTACAGGTTCTGGGAACCCCCTTGAACTCTGATTGAATCTTCCCATTTGCCTGAGGCCATAAGCTCATTATTATAATAATAAAAAATAATAATATATTATTTATATAATTAATTAATTAATTAATATATTAAATAATAATATAATAATAAGCTCCATTATAGCTCTTCCCAAATCTGTTACTATCCGAGACCTCCTTTGTCCTAGCTGCTCTCACAGTGAAGAGGTTACCCATAAAGAGGGTTAGGGTTGCTCTGGAGACCCCAAAATACCAACATGACAGGTCTTGCTGAATGAATTCGACTCAAGTCTTCTCTCAGCCAAAGAAAAGTAAAGTTTACTAAAAGTTAGCTTGCATTGGACACAGAGTAAGCCTATGCTAGGTCATTCTATGGTGCTCTTACAGACATGGAGATAAGATAGGGTCTCATATACAGAAAGTTGTGGGAGGAATCTAGGGGTTGTCTAGAGGAGGAGTTTGGGGAGGGTATTCAGGAGGAGTTAATGAGATCAATGAGTGATTAAGGGTGGGAAATTGCTAGAGGCTACCTGGAGACTACAGACAATGGTGGGCTAGGCCAGTTCAAGGGCTTATTGCCTCATGCAAATGCCTCATCAAATGAGATGATTTAATCAGAGTCCCCAGAGCCTGTACCTCTAGGACTCAAGGAGAGCTTGAGGGGGCTCCCGGAGCCCTCTTCTTTTGAGAGCTGAATAAAACTTCCTGTTCTTTCCTCAAGACACCTCTGACTTTTAATTTTTTGGGGGTAGGGAATTTTTGGAGTCCCCATACCCTACACGATAGCTACCTTAGTATAAGAGGACTGAGGTATAGGTGGAAGCTGAAAGCTTCATGGGATACTGTACAATTTGCTCTGAGATAGAGGGCTTTCCTGCCCAGGTGCCAGCTTTAAAGAAGCTGACAGTGCCTCCAACTGTCATTATTCAGAGCCAGATGGCTCTTGTTCTCACACAATGCCTCTGATGGTTAGATTTAATTGTAGTTATGCTTTCTTTTGTTCATATATTTGAATGCTAGATTGTTCAGTGGGAAGTTTAAAATACAAATGAACTCTAATTTCACAAACTAGCCTTACATTGTGGGCCCAAACCTCTGTTTGTCATTCCTCTGTTACTAGAGACTTCCCATCTTCAGTTATTAGACTTCCCACCCTTGAGCCTATCAAATTATCAATTCACCCTTGAGGTGGCCTAGCCCACCATTGCCTGTAGTCTCCAGGTAGCCTCTAGAAACTTCCCACCCTTAATCACTCATAGACTTCTTTAACTCCTCCTGAGTCTCCAGACCACCCCTTAATTCCTCCCACAACCTTCTGAATATCTTGTCTCCCATTGATGGGAGGGAGGGGATCCCAATAGGTCCAGCAGGAATTATGATCTTATCTAAGACCAGAAACCCTGCAATATCGTCTGAAAAGAATTCAAGGTCTCAGGCTTAATTTGAGTGAGAGTTTATTGAGAGAAGTTTATTGTTATGCTTCCATGAGAAGAGGGCAAGAGTCCTTTAGGGGACCTGCGAGTGAGAGGGGTAGGGCTGCCATTGTCAAGGCTGACCAGATGGGAGGGGCCTCAGTGCATAGACAAAGATCAGAGCTGACCAAGAGGAGCATGTGAATAGATAGTTTAGATAAGATTTGGGCCAGGTCATTAAGGAGACAAAAGGCAAGGATAAAGGAGGGTGTGGGCAAGGCCCAGAAGAAATGGAGAGATTAAGTAAGAACAAAGGGGTCACAGGGTGTTGCCTAGGTGGAGCATGGGATAGGGAGAAGGGGCAGAGCTCAAGGGTGGGAAAGGACAAACTGCAGTTACAACTTTACAAAACAAAGTGCAGTTACAAAGTCACAGACTGGTTTTACAAGTTGGTTTCACAAATTGATCTAGATCCCAGGTACCCCATCACCATCTTGTCTCCATGTCTGTGAGAGTGCCATATAATAGTGAGAGTGCCATAGAATGACCTAGCACAGACTTAATCTGTGTCTAATGCAAGCAAACTTTTTCTTTGGCTGAGAAGACTTGAGTAGAATTCATTCAGCATTTCCCGGCATGTTGGTATTTTGAGGTCTCCAGAGCAACCATAACCCTCTTTATGGGTAACCTCTTCATTTTCAGCTGCCCATATAGTCCAAGTGTCTACCCAAGTGACAAATATCCCACTCTAATTTAAAGGAAAGGACTTCACATAATCCCTCTATCCTTTCCCAAGAGTATCAAATCCAATCTCCCTAAGTGGCAGCTTGCTGTTTTCTAAATTTATGCACCATCTTGAAGGAAATAATCACGGTATACCACTATTAATTACTGGTGCTCCATAGCACGATCACTCTTTAGCTATCTGGCCCACAGTCAGTCCTTCAATGACTGGACCAGTGACCATTTCCTTATTTCCTCCTGTCCATTCCTGCCTCTGTTTAAATCCTCAGGCCTTCCTTTACCCATGCTGTGAATGCACTACTCTCTCATTTCTGCCTGTGGAAGTCCTATTCTTTTGAGACCCAGTTCAGATACCAACTCTTCCATGAGGTCTTTCCTTACATCACTAGCTGAAATTAATATTGTTATCTGGATCTCTCTTTTATTCCTCTTGTACGGATGTGTAATGTTTCCCTCACTAGATTATTTAATCATTATACTGAGGGCAGAGATGATGAAGATGTTTCCCTTAGCACAGTGTCTTGCAGATATCTCTATCTCTACAGATATAGAGATGAATATAAAGATATAGATATATTCAGTACTTGGTAAATGTCACATGAATTAAATGTTGAGTTTCTCTTCTCTTGGAAAGAGGGGAGAGAGACAGATAGACAGTTATAGATAGAAAGACATAGAGAGAAGAACAGAAAAAGCAAGAGAAACAGAGATAAAGATAGAGACAGTGTGTTTGTGTGTGTGTGTGTGTGGTCAGGTAGCAAAAATTCTGGAAATCTTGGGTCTTAGTCCTTGCTTTCCCACTAGCTGTGAGAACTTGTCCAAATTATTTTCCCTTCTAAGTCTCAGTTTCTTCATCTACAAAATGAGAGAATGAGATGAGATTATCTTGAAGATCACTCCCTACAAAGGTTACATTCTATGTTCTAAGGTCCCTTCCAGTTCCGGCATTTTGTGTTCTGTGTCATCAAGACCCTTCTACCTTGAATAGTCTATAGTCCAAGATCTTTTTAAATTGTGATATTTTGTTTTCCTGGTTTTTAGCATCACCCCGGCTCTATCAACCTATGTCCCAAAGTCCCCTTTGGCCCTAATATTTCCATGTTTTCTACTTTAAGTTCCCTTCAACCTCCAGTATTTTGTTCTGTGTTCTAAGGCTGCATCAGGAGAGGTTGAAGGAACTGAGGAGTTTATCTGGAGGAGATAAGACTCAGGAGGGACATTGTGATAGCTATCTTCAAATATTTGAGAAACTCATGCAATGGAGGGATTCGAATTATTCTAAGAGCAGAGTCAGGAGCAATGGGTAGAGATTGTAAAGGAACCAATATAGGCTTCATGTCAGGAAAATCCTTCTAACAATGAGAACTGCCCAAATGTGAAATGGGCTGCCTGAAGAAGTGGCAAGTGGACCCTCTTTAGTGGTCTTAAGCAGAGGCTGTAGAACCAATTTTGAGGTACATTTCAGTGGGTATTCCTTTTTGTGTTGTGTCAGGGGCTCCACATAGAGGCATAAACTTGATTCCTTAGGGGTCAGTCTGAACATTTGTGAAGTTCCTCCAGAGATATACGTGTTCCCAAGGATGAGAGACTGAGACAGGGGCAGAGGAGTGAAAAGCTCCTGGGTTAAAGTAGGAGCTGCGGAAAAAAAGATGGGGGCTGTGGTGGAGCAGCAAGGGATGGAACCACCATCTTGAAGAGCAAATCTGTATGTTTCCTTTCATTAGTACTGTGAGCTGAGTAGGCTGTGTAGGTCCAGAGGTAAAGAAAATTCAATTTTCTCTCAATTCTGAGTGTATTCCCCTTCTAGAAAGGAAATAGATATATCCAAGATGGTACTAAAAGTCTGAAGGACTGTATAGTATGTGACACTCGCTGGAGGGATAGGTTATTTGACTCTAGTGACCCTGAGTGCATCACATTTCAAATTAAAAATCCATAGCCTCTGCAAATTATAGTAGGATGTCTTCAGGTGCATTAACACTGGGTATCTCTGGGTATCTGAGCAAGTTCCACAGTATCAAGTGGCTTATTCAACATGCTGTGACATTGTCCTTTTTCTAAATATCTTCTCCAATACCTCATATACCTTCAGTGAATCCACAGTCAAATGGAAGGTCATTTTAGCAGAGTCCTATCATAGTCTAAAGCCACCCCCATTATCAGTAGTCCTTGTGAAAGTCTAGACTTCTCATAACTGGGTGGTCTTGGTGCTTGGACTTACCCCCAAAACACAGAACACAGAACATGGAACTTCAAGGCCTGACTCTCTTCTCTGTCTCTCTTCCCCTGACTCCCACATGCAGCTGCCAGGTAACCTAAGCATACACAGGTCTGCAAAAGGACAGGAAGTTCAAAAGTTAACTGCCTGGAACAATGTACACAAAAACTAAAACTACATGAGCAAGAGGATAAGGAAAGGGCAACAAAGTTCATGTTGAATACATGGACAGCTTTATGATGGCCTTGTAAAAGTTAAAGCGCAAAGCTTTCATGTACTCTTTCAGTATTTTGTAAATAACAGGAAGGTTCTGTTCCAAGGGATAAAATCCTTTGACTTCCCCTTTTTGTGTACTTTTATTTAGTCCTTTGTGGCTACCATGGCTTTGGTTTATACTTGATTCATTATGTTCTTTTTTGTAGTTTGTATTTAAATTGGTCAAGGAGAGTCTGAAACAAAGGAGGAACACAAAGGATCTGTTTTCCTTGACATTTGGGCACTCCTCAGGGACAATAAAACCAACTGTAGCACCATCTGGTCTGGAAGACTAGGCTCCGATCCCCATGGTCTGAGCTCCCAGGTCTGGAACTCTGGATGGAAAAGGACCAACAAAATAGACCCAAATGCCTAATTTCTCAGAGCCATACAGCCTAAGGGAAGGGAAAGTGGTTCTTAAGATCTCTCCTCTGTCCCCATTAAGTGATTTTACCTGTTGTGAGTGAATGTAAACGCAGGGGGAAAACATGTGCTTTTCATCAGGCAATTTAAAAGATGAAGGTTTGGGGTGGCCAGGTAGCACAGCGAGTAAGAGCACTGGCTCCAGTGTTGGGATGACCTGGGGATCGAATCTGGGCTCAGACACTTAGCACCCACCCAGAAACACCTGGCCGTGTAACCTTGAGCAAGTTACTTAACCCCAATTGCTTAGGGGCGGCCAGGTGGCTCAGCAAGTAAGAGCACCAGTTCCAGTGTCGGGATGACCTGGGGATCGAATCTGGGCTCAGATACTTAGCACCACACCTGAAATAACTGGCCGTGTAACCTTGAGCAAGTTACTTAACCTGGATTGCTTAAAAAAAAAAAGATAAAGGTTCTAGCTAACTAGAGGCTGTTCCCAATCCCATGGCTGACCAGTGTAGAAAGTTCACTCATGTATATGTTCTCTTGTCTCCTAGGTCCTCAGTACTTCCCATGTGTATCAATCTGTCTTTAGGAATCTAGGCAGGTGTCAAATGCCCATTACATATAGATAAAGATGGATAGAGATAGATAGAAATATCTAGGATAGATGATAAGGATATCTAGAGAGAGAGAGACAACCTATGGTTTCACTGATATAAAGAATTCCTGGATGAGAAAACCCTCCCAATGGAGGATAGCACCTATTCTGTAACTTATTGTCTTAGATAATTGCCTATAGCACTGAGGGTAAGTGACTTGCCCAGAACCATATAGGCAGTATGTGTCAGAGGCAGAACACAAAATGAAGAAGAAAAGAGATCTATTGTTTCACTCAGTTAGATTTACCATACATTCCACTTTACATCTCTGGAGAAGAGACTCCAGTCTGGATGTCCCTAGGGACTAGAATACCTAGTTGTCTATATGTTAGTAGGTGCCCCTAATTTAATTCCTCTCTCTCTTACCCCCCACCCAGTGCAACTTGTTCTTTTCTAAGTCTATATTACCACTGGTGCTTACAGAGCAGGTTACCTTCATAGCCATTCAGTCCACTATCCTATCCATCCAAATGGGAAAGACTTGGCAGAATTGGGTTTACAAACCTCATGGCTCCAGAATAGTTTAGAAAGCCTGTAGGTTCTCTCTTTGGTTTGTTGATGTCACCTGAAGTTAGGACAGGAAATTTCCAAAATATGCTTGGTTCCTATTTAGGTTTCTCCAATCTATGGGTATAAAATATTGGTATAATGATTTGTACCAATACAAACACTTGAGAAAACTCATGAAAATCTAGTCTGGTACAAATGTTATTTTGCCTTACAAAAATGGGAATGACATAAAGAATGAACAGGACCCCATAAACAGATACAAAAAAACTTATAATCCACTCATCCGCTTTCCTTGGAAGGGAACTGAATTTGGGATAATCCTTTAACATTCTGGTGAGTTCCTCTTTCCCAGAGTAATTACTCTGTGTGCCCCAAGACTTAAGACATCTACCCTGTAGTTTATAGGACTTTTAGAAAGTAAATGCATTCTAAGTGCTGTGGAAGAAGTAATCCTCTTTCTATTCATTGGACTGCAACTCATTATAGTAGAGATGGTGAGGTCCTGTACTCTTTGTTGGCTTTTTCCATCTTCCATGATGTGGCTTTAGTCCTTCAACTACAGGAGCCATGTTGGTAATCTACCTCCTTCCCCAAGAAGTATGCCATTGAGAAAATTTCCATTTAGAAGGTGAGTGCATGAATTTTCAAATTTGGAAACTTGACCTTGGGGTTATCCATGTGGGAACTCCTAAAACTGGTAATGCCCAAGAAATCTGCCTTATTTGTAAGGAGGCTAGGTTTCAGGATCATGCTACCTAAAGAGTTGAAAATCTCCCCTCTTCCAACCAGATTTGGGGTTAATAAACATTGTTACTGTATTTATCACCTATTCAATTAGGAAAATTCCTTTATCATACCATGACTATACATATATTGTGCGAGATAAAAGAGTTCAGAGTCTGAATCTGAGATCAGAAAAGGTCTTTATTCTTTCTCATGAGAAAGGACTCTGCCCCTGTTGCTCAAATGGCATCTTCCAGGGAGAAAGCAACAGGTAGAAACAAGCCCGTGGTTATATAACCTTCGAATGCAGAAACCCACCCCCCAACTGGCCTTCACTCTTATTGGTAGGGAAGCTGGCCCATAACCTAAGTGCGGGAATCTCTCTTGGAGACAAAGGACACAGAAACATGTGAGTGCCCAATGCAAAGCCAGGAAGGCAGTTTTGTCTTTATTTGGCATATCTTGTGCTGAGGTGGCACTGGGGAGGATCTCCATTGCTCTAAGTCCCAGATTCCTGTAAGACTAGGTGACCTCTAAATTTAGGCCTAGTGAATGCTGAAGCCACTCTAGATTTGATTTTTCAGAATGGGGAAACTTCACTGCAAATTATTCCTCACATATGTGAAGATCATGTAAATTTGAGTGACACAGCCATCTTGAATTGGGATGGTTCTAAAATGTATTTAAACCTTCTCATTGTTTTCTTTAGGCAGTCAGATTTTAGCTGGCTCCATAGCTGTATATGTTCAGCTGACTTTAAGGAAATAAATGATATAAATATATATCACTTACCCTGTTTGCCTCTTTTAACCAAACTTTCAGGTCAACAAGGTCACAAGCTTGGGTGACTGGGAGGTGGCACCTGTGACAGATTATAGGAAAGGTTGAAAAAAAAGAGCATGGATTCTGTTTTGTCTTAATTTAATTTAAGATGCCTACAGAACATCCATTTCAAGATGATAAAAGGCAATTGGTGTGCAGGACTATAGCTCAGGAGAACTATTTATAGATTTATTTATTTATAGATCTGGGAGTCATCACATAGAAATGGTAATTAAATCTTTGGAAGCTGATGAGACCACTAAGTGAAATAGCTTAGGGGTAAAAGAGAACAAAGGGTCAGGACAGAGCCTTGGAGGACATTGGTAGATTTCCCAAGGAATGTAGCCATAAAGGGAAGTCGAGATATATAGGTAGTTAGGATTGTAGGCTTAATGAGAATAAGGATAAGGGAAACATGGGCATTTGTGTAGGAAGCAGGGAAAAGTAACCTCAGTGAGTACCTTCCTCCCTCCCT
>NW_027185782.1:3872948-3899794 GCF_028583685.1 Petaurus breviceps papuanus | reverse complement strand
CCCTTCCTTCCTTCCTTCCTTCCTTCCTTCCTTCCTTCCTTCCTTCCTTCCTTCCTCCCTCCTTCATTCCCTCCCTCCCTTCCTCCCTCCCTTCCTTCCTCCCTCCTTCATTCCCTCCCTCTCTTCCTCCCTTCCTTCCATACCTGCCCACTGGTGCCCTGCCTTAACCCCAAATCACTTGGGCTCTCTCTGATTGGCCAACAATAGGTCCCTGCCAAGCTCTACTTGGTCATTGTTGAGACCCTGATTGGGTAAAAATGAATAAAAATAGCAATTGTTTCTCTTTTGACCAGAAACTCTGAGGGTCTTCTCCTCCCAGATGATTATTTTTTAAGGTTATTCTTGTTAAACCTTAATCACTGAATGGGCGTTGCCTAGTCAAACTGGGATCTGCTAAAGACCTTAGCTTGAAAACACCAAGGTCCCCACTGCATCCTGAGACATCTCCAGTTGTCCTGTTCTATATCCCCCTCCTTTCCCCCCCCCCCCCCCCCCCATGGCTATGGAGGATAAAGTGAGGCTGGTGGCTTTGCACAGCACAGCCCTCCCTTACTTAAATCTAATTCATTAGCATCACTTCCCTGATGTCATGGTCAGCAAAACTTACAGTTAGGCAATACGTCTTTTCTTTTCTTTTCCTTTCCTTTCTTTTCTTTTCTTTTCTTTTCTTTTCTTTTTTTCCCTTCCCTTCCCTCCCTTTCCTTTCCTTTCCTTTCCTTTCCTTTCCTTTCCTTTCCTTTCCTTTCCTTCCTTTCCTTTCCTTTCCTTTCCTTTCCTTTCCTTTCCTTTCCTTTCCTTTCCTTTCCTTTCCTTTCCTTTCCTTTCCTTTCCTTTCATTTCCTTTCTTTACTTTTCTTTCTTCTTTCCTTCTTTCTTTCCTATTTTCCTTCCTTCCTTTTCTTCTGTCTACACAGGGTATCACACACTTACCTGTGGGTGCTCTGCCCAAAGGGAAAGTAAATTTTAATTATTGAAACTTTTTTTCCTCTTAAAAGACCAGCCTTAACCCCAAATCACTCAGAGCTCTTATGGATTGGCCAACAATAGGTCCTCTGCCAAGTCCTACTTGGTCATTGTTTGGATCCTAATTAGGTAAGAATGAATGTAAATATGTTGTTTCTGTTTCGGCCAGAAACCCTGAGAGTCTTCTCTTTACTTTGGCATTGGTAAGGAAGGCAGCAGCAGCATGTGTGGGATACAGAGACTCTAACCCAAATTGACTACTCAGAGACCTCTCAAAGTGAAGATAGAAAGTTTTATTAGAATCTCAGGAGAAGCAGGTGGTCCAGTCTCTGGAACAATGCCCAGGAGAGAAGGCTGAGGTACAGAAGCTAAAGCTGGGTTAATAAGCAAGGGTTTCACGCCCCTCCCAAACATTAAACTAATTATTACTAATGAGGCTCTAATCTTGTTAGATAACATACATAGTACACGAGGTCCATTACAAAAGCACAGTAACAACCTCAAAATACTGAAGCCCCTTCAGTCTAACCTAGATACATCCTTATCTGGGCCTGAGTGCCCCAAGGCTTCCTGATTCGTCAAATCCACCTGCTGCTGCTAGCTCCTTCTACATTATTTCATTTTAGTATTATCTAGGAGTTTTCTGGAAACTGGGGACTTAACTTCTTCCCAAGGCTAATGTCCGGTACTTTTTATCAGTAGTCTTGTTCAGCAATTCTTGCAGTTCTATAGAAACTTAACCCTTTGCTACCCCTCACACTACCATTCCTTTCCCCAAACTAAAAACACCTCTAATTTCATCTCAATAGTTAATCCAATCAATTGTATTAATACTCAAAACTCTTACATTACCTTGAAATTCACAATGACTTACATATATATATATATATATATATATACTGAACTTAGTTATAAAATACAAAGAAGTAATAAGAATGTATATATGATATTCAGAATGGGGAAACTTCACTGCAAGTCATTCCACACAATCCCCACTCCTTTTTCTACACCTTTGAAGTTTCCCCACTTTTCTTAATTCAAATTCCTGTAGTTGCATTGACAACATACAAGGGGGCAGTCCCTTTTATGAGTACAGATACACAGGTTCAAAAGAAAACAATAACAAACAATTGTCCCTTCCAAAGTCCAAAAGTCTCTTTTCATGCTGTTGTCTGGTAGGGGTTACACCATCTGATTAAAGTCCTCTGGTTGTTTTTCATCCATCCATCTTCAGCATTGCATTCCAGGCTCTTTCTCTTCTGCCTTCTCTCATTCATTTACCTATAAAAGGAACCTTGGAACCAATTTAAATTACCCATTATTTATTACCTTATCATTCTTACAAAATTAAAATTGGGGTCTTGGTCAATTGTTAGGATCACACATTAAAACTAGTTTCTTATATTTTTGCATTAATTCATTATTAATTCCTCCACCAGGAGGATGAGATTTCACTAAGGGATTCACATTAAGCTCACAATTCAAACAATTAAAATTTTTACCAAGTACAAAAAAAAAACTATCCTCCTTTAAACATTGATTAATCATGAGAAAGCTGAGACAAGTGTGATACTAACTAAATAACAGAATAATATTCCCACAAATCCTGATCTATTTGTCCTTACACTATTACAAAGAACTAGAGGACCTTGATTTATACAGGAATACCTATACTAAATCTTAAGCCTAATAGCTTTATCTTATAGTAACTTGAGATGTCCCAGAATCAAGTATTTAATAGATTTGTTGTGTTTTCAAAACTTTTGATTATTGAAACTTGCCCCCAAGAATAGGGACAAAACTGTAATGAGGGAACCATTTTCCCCAACTTGTGGCTGAGCCCAAGCCTCTGTTACTAGACTTCCCACCCTCAGTTACTAGACTTTCCTTTCAAAGTGTTGATCCACCCTTGAACTGGCCTAGCCCACCATTGTTTGTGGTCTCCAGGTGGCCTCCAGGGACTTCCCACCCTTAATCATTCATTGACCTGACTAACTCCTCCTGAAGACCCTCCCCAAACTCCTCCATTAGATCACCCCTAGATTCCTCCCACAGTCTTCTGTATATAAGTCCCCATCCTGTCTTCATGTTTGCGAGAGCGCCATAGAATGACCTGGCACAGACTTACTCTGTGTCTAATGCAAGTGAACTTTTAATAAATTTTATTTTTCTTTGGCTGAGAGAAGACTTGAGTCGAATTTATTTGGCAGGACCCAGCATGTTGGTATTTTGGGGTCTCCAGAGCAACCCTAACCCTCTTAGTGGGTAACCTCTTCATTTTTATGGTTCCCTGATACCAGAAACACTGCTAATCTCAAGGTCTTTTCCAGCTGGGATGGGAAGGTATATAAGCCTCTCTCTTTCCCTAGTACCTTGGAAGTGCAGCTTTTTATTTGGTTTTGTTTTTGTTTTGTGGTGTTTGGGTGTGTGTGTGTGTGTGTGTGTGTGTGTGTGTGTGTGTGTGTGTGTGTTTTGGGCCTGAACTCTCAGGTCCCATTAGGTCAGACAGCTAGGAGGCTGTTCTGTGCTCAGTCTGACCTCAAGTTTTCAGTCCTATTTGGTTATTTTGGAGAACATGGACATGTGCTATTGAGAACATGGACATGTGCGCAGTTCCTGAAGAATGGAAGATAAGGACAGATGCCTCATCTGGAAGTTTAAGCCATATTCTTTCAATTCTCTTGGCACTAGGGAACTGGGAAAACTTCAGGTACTTTTTTGTGTTTTTTGTTTGTTTGTTTGTTTTTTGAGGCTTACTCTCAAGCCTTCCTTTATGGAGGAAGGGACTTCCAGGCCCTATTCCTGTAGCTCCCAAAAGTTCTCCTTTGGGTTGTCTTTTACAGCATTGGAAAAAATTTAGTTTCTCTGGAGACCTTAAAAAGGAAAAGTTGGCATTTTTTTGCAACACCTTTTGGCCGAGGTATAGCCTAGAAGATGGTGAATCATGGCCTGTTTTAGGGACTTTAAAAGAGAATACTCTCTTGTAGTTAGAATCATACTGTTGCAGAGAAGGAAGATGGATAGAAATTGCCTACTTAATGGCTTTTATTGGAATTTCTCAGAACAAGGTTCTCAGGAAAGACTGTGAGATGCTTGAAGATAGAGCCCCTCCACAGAGGGTCAATGGGGACCAATTAAATGACCCTTTTCCTATGGCTTCAGCTCCAGCCTTTCCCCCCTCAGCAACTCCTGCTCAGGTCACTGAGGCAGCTCCCCCAGCGTCTTCTGCTGCACCTTACCCTTTTCCCCTTGGTTCCTCTTCCCTTTTCCTCTAGCCCAATACCCCTCATTTCCTTTATCCTACACCATCCATATCTCCTACCTTGCATCTCCCAGCATGGCCCTTCCCCCCTCAGTGACCCCTGTTCATGTCCCACCCACTGGTCAGGCTGAAGTGGGTGTGGTCCCTCCCCCGAGCCAACACCCCCAAGGTATCTATCTCCTCTTCTGACCCCTTCCATGCCTCATCAAATGAGATGATTTAATCAGAGTTCAAGAGCCTGTACCTCAAGGACTCAAGGAGAGCTAGAGGGGGCTCCCAGAGCCCATACCTCATCAGTTAGCCATTCTAGCACTTGAATTGTAATTGTGATAGAGGGCATCCTTGCTTAACATCTGATCTTATTGGAAATGCTTCAAGTTTATCCCTGTTATAGATAATTCTGGTTCTTGATTTTAGAGAGAGATAGTTACATTAAGGAAAGTTCCATTTATTCCCATGCTTTCTAAGTCTTTTTAACAGGAATGATTGCTGTATTTTGGCACAAACTTTTTCTGCATCTCTTGATATAATCATATGATTTTTGTTGTTATTATTAATGTGATAAATTATGTTTGTACTTTCCCAAATATTGAACCAACCCTACATTCCTGATGACAGTATAGTATTGCCTTGGCTCACCAAGGGATTAAGATAGAAAAAAGGCAAGTCACTTAATCCTCTTTTCCTCAGTTCCTCATCTGTAAAATGAGTTGGAGAAGGAAATGGCAAACTACTCCAGTATCTTTGTCAACAAAATGGAGTCAGATGTGACTGAAAAACAAGTTAGGAAGTTAAGGTGTTTCAGGGAATATCATTATGTATATCAAAATCCCCTGGTATAGGGAAATGAGGGAGGCCAGGCACTGAACTCACTGAGGAAGAAAGGAAAATGTCTTGAGGGGGTTAATAGATAATAGCCACTAGTATTTGGATAAATTTGAATGATGATGGATTTGACTAGAGTGAACTTCAAAGGAAGAGAATTTGCTTAGTGATATGAGTGTTAGAGTTTGGAAGCGGCAATGGGAAGCAAGGAATATTTTGACTAATCTAACCTAACCAGTGATTTGGGCGTATGAAAGTATAGCTGGTATAAGAAAAGGAAAATGGTTTTATCTAGGTTTCAGTGAAAACTGTAAGATGAAAGGAAGAAGTTTAATATGAAAGGAAGTTTGACCATCATAGAATAGGCTTTCTAGAAGGCATGGAAGGGGTGGAGAGATCTGCAGTGGGTCATTCCTGGGGTAAGGTTGAGGTAGATAGGAATAAGGACTGGTCAGTAGAGGATGGGGAACAGGGTTTATACACCTGTAGCCAGGGGTTCAGAATCACTGGCATGGGGCAAATGTAAGGTAGAGGGAGTAGGCTGACTATTGAGGAGTAAAGTCAGCAATAGTATCAGTTGTTGCAGAGAAATCTATTGGAAGCAACTTTTTAAAATGTTTGAGGTCTTCCCTTTTTGTTCAACCTCAGAAGACCCTCATAAGAGGCATGATCAATAGGAGGTATAGGAACCTCATCCATAAATTACAGAATCTTACTTGTCCTGGAGAAGGCTTTGGCTGAAGTGCTTACCCACCCATCTCACCATGAAGCAATAACATCCTCATTCAGACTTTCATCACTTCTTGCCTTGGAATATTGTAACATTGTATTTACAATACAAAATATTGTAAAGATTCTTAACTGATATTCCTTTTTACATTATCTCTCCTTCATATAACCTCTAAAGTAATTTCCCAAGTGCATTTGTTCTATCTTGTCATTCTACTCAGAAACTATTATGAAAGGAACACTAACCAGATAACTTTAATCCTATCTTAGCTTCCTTACCTTGTAGCTGTAAAAGGAGCCTGGTGGCTTTGGTCCTCTCTTGCTGGTAGGTTTCTAAGGGAGAAAGAGCCTGGTGGCTTCTATCCTTACCTTTGTTCCCCTTCCAGCAGTCTGCAGAGCAGACTTGTGACTCTGCTCCTACTTTTCCTCTCTCTCTATCTAGTGACCTGAGATGTGTGGGCCTACATCTGGCATTGGTCACTGACCTGGGTCTTCTCAGAGATAAACTGAGCCAAATAGCAAAGGTCTGGCTTTTCTCTCTCACTCCCTTAAGCCCTGAATCCAGGCAGTCCTCCCTGGGCCTAGAAGAGACAATCCAGTTTCTCCTTTTAATGGAATATTTGTGTGCCTTATATTTCTAGGAAAACTGTGAAGGATTATATTATATTGTTGTGATATATAGGCATCATAATGATAGATTAACATATCTGTGGACCATACCTTTAATAGCTCAATTTTTACTAGATTAGCATGTTCATTGTTGAGCTCTGAATTCTCCTATTGTCCATATTCTGATAATCCCCATTAAATATTTCTCTCTCTAGAGAAAAAAAGTGTCGGGGAGAGAAGTGATAAAAGGCCTGAACTAGGATAAAGGCTATATGAGTAGAGAGGAGACAAATAAAAGAAGATCCATAGTATTGTTGATTTAAAGCTGCAAGAGGTCTTCTAAGCCACTGAGACCAACCTCCTCATTTTACAGATGGAGGTAGGATGGTCAAGTCTTCACAACTGGCTGGATATAGTTGCTAAGGGAGATAAAAGCAAAGATGACTCCAAAGTTCTGAACTTGAGAGAATGAAAGAATGTTGCTATAAGAAGAAATAGGGAAGTTTGAAGGATGGATGGAATTTGGGGAAAATATTATGTAATGAGTTCTGTTTTGGATATGGTAAATTTTAGAAGCCTATGGAGATGTCCAGAAGAAAGTTGGCCAGATAGATAGATCTGGGAATTATTTGCTAGAAATAATAATTGAATGACACCTGATAGTATTGTTGAGGTAGAATGTAGAGAGCAAAGTGGACCCAGTCAGTCTACAGTAAACATTGATGAAGTGCTTATTATGTGCTAAGTGCTAAGGATAAAAGAAAAGGCAATAACAAATTGGTATCATAGGCCATTAGGCCTTGGATACCCAACATCCATTGGAGCTGAGAAAGTCCAGTGGCAATCCAGGAGGCCTGTTCAGGCACAGGAGCAGTTGCCTGAGCTGTGATCAAGCCGGCAGACAAAGGCAAAGGATCATAATCAGCTGAAGGAAGAAGTGGAAACTAAAAGGCATAAAAGTGGTCACCAAGAGCTGCAGTTTTTGCTGCACAGTCTTCATGGGCATTGCACATAGACACTGGGTCAGAGGAGGAGTAGTGAGCCTGGTTTTTCTTTTTGTTTTGCTTTTTGGAGGGCAATTGGGGTTAAGTAACTTGCCCAAGGTTACACGGCTAGTTTTTTTGTGTGGGTGTTAAGTGTCTGAGGCCGGGTCCTCCTGACTCCGGGGCCAGCGCTTTTACAGTGAGCCTGGTTTTTTTAGATAGCAAGGTCTGAGAATAACAAAACTGCTTCTAGCAGGGAGGAAACATAATTAGCATAACCACATTACAGTGTAGTTTCTGGACAAACTTCAACTGAGTCACCAATGGTAACAATCAAAATCTCAATTTTCCCAAGGACTGTTAGCTATTGGCACCTCAAATTTTAGAGCCTACTTGCTTTCATTTAACTCATTTTAAAAGATTCATAGTGGCAGTCTCACATTCCCATCCCCCTCTTTTTGGAGCTTATCAGGCTCTAAGAAGTGGGACATGCCCTTCTAATGGGCCTTCAAGGACAGAATTTTAGTGTGCTATCCTTGACTAATTTCATGCTGCAGATGTATTTCTATATTTTCCATATCATAAAGAATACCCACATAAAGTTTTTTACATCCTTCTTATCTCAGTGCAATAAAAAAATCTTCTCAAACATCTTTCCAAGACTTCAAACCTTTGACTTTCAAGCCCTCCATTCCCACTGTGTAAGTGAAAACTCTGACCTTCTTTCTACCCATTCTTCTCTCATTTCTACTTGCTTAAACTTCCAATTTTTTTTCTTTCAGTGGACTTTGATTAAAAGCTTACCAGCTTTGAAACTAACCTTTCACTTTATTCTCCAATTCCTCACATTTCTTTACCTTTACTACTTTCTTAAATCTATCTCATTTTCTTTCTCAATTCCATTCTAGTCTAATATTCTACTATTCTCTCCTATACAGATTTCCACATGTAAAATCAATTAACTGCTGCACTCTGGAGTTGCATAGTCTATTTCAGTTTAGATGAGTTTGCTACTAGTTTACCTAAACAATTAAATTCTGTTTTCCAACTAACTTCAGTTCTGCTTTTTCTCTAGTAGACAAACCCATCTTCTACTAGAATATGCATGCTGCCCTCCAGAAAGGGGAGAGAAGTGTATGTTTGTACTTAATCTTAATCCTAGCTACAAACCTCCAAAAATCTATTAAGATGTCTTAGCAGTTACAAAAAAAAAAATCTTTAAACCATAATTTGGAAATTTAAAGATATTGTCTCTCAGTTACAATTTAGTTTATAATACCATAAATTTCTACAAACCAAGGAAAAAATTTTCTTCCCTTTTTTGTCTGTCTTTATCTCTGCAATCTCCAATCTGGCCAACGTTGTGAAGGCAGAGAGGAAAAAAGAATCTTACTGTTTTCTTCCTTATCTCCCACTGAAAGTTTAATAAAGAGTGAGAATAAGTCAGTCAGTCTTCCCCATCCTTCTAAACTTCCTTTCTAGGCTGTCTCATAGGAATTTTTTTTTTTGATAGATGAAGAAATATGTTTCCCTTCAAAGTTCTCCAAGGTAAAAAAAAATTTTGTGTGTGCTGGAGAACTTCTAAAGGGGAAGTATCATCAGGTATGCCTCACTGCCTGCCAAATACAAGCTTTCCTCATGAACCTAGGGTCATCCTAAGTAAATGAATGTAAAATTTGGGCAACTGGTGGTGTGGGAACAGAAGGGGATTACTGGGGTGGGGGTTGGGAGGCAAGGGGTCCAATAAGTCTTCTGGAATTGTAGTTTGGTGGTAGGTTTTGATGATAGGGCTGGATAAATAAGAAGGGGGTTTCCTGAAACTTTTCTGAGCAAATCCAGAGATCAAAGAGGGGGAGGATTGTTCGCTTCAAGGACTTGAATACTGAAGCCTTTTCTTATTATCATCTCTAGAGGAGATGATGGAATTATCCTTTTTCTTGGTGGCCTCCTCATGCCACAAGAAATAATCATTCATTTGTTTGGGGTGCTTAATCCTCAATGGCCACGCCTAAGGTGACCAATTTGGTTAACTCAAATGACCCTTCCTTGGGAAATTGCAAGACCAGATCATCCCAAGTTTAAAAATGTCATTTAGACAGATACCTGGTGGCTTGTATACCATATAATTTAAACATTTTAGCTGGGGGCATCCCCTGGGCTGGCTTACATTGGTCTGAACTCTTTTTATAGCACTAGACAGACTGTACACAGAAATAAGACAGACAAGATACAGACATAGTTTCCAGGGTTGCCTTGCAGTCAAGGCAGCAGGGCTTACTGCCCTGAATGGATAGAGATTTCATAGAATATCAGGGACATTATTGCTAATCCTTTCCCAGGGTCCCTGTCCAATGGGTCCCGAAGTTTGACTGTGTCCCTCAATCCTTGCTTTCCACAGAGGCTCAGTCAAACTGACCAAGTGGATGTAGCTGCCTAGTTACAGACCCGGTCCTTGACTTACAAATCTCAATGAAGCTGAGGAAGCCCTAACAGAGAGTCCTTTCTTGCATTCTACAGCATTCCAGTTGGTAGCCCTTGCTATCAAAACTACTATCACAGAACCATGCTCAAGATAACTTTGGGACAGCTGCTACAAATCATAGTGCCAGGATGGCAGGACAAGGGGCTAGTTTATGCCTAAGGAATATTAATGGTATGATTAGAGATTCACAGTACAAGGGAAGATGGACTCAAAACACCCTCAGAGAATTTGAAGAAACTGGAATCGGACACAAAGCAGACAGAGAAACGAATACTTGTTGAAGAAGTCAGTTAATGAATAGACCAAACCTCTTCTTCAGCTGATCAGGTTGAGGAGACTGTCATTCATGGATCAGGGTGACTAGGCCAGTTCTAATTTGCCCAAGCAGGAATCTCATGGGCTCAAAGAAAATCAAATAGAAATAAATTCTACTCACCCAGTTCCTTGATTCCTGTCATGTGTGTAGGCAATTTCAAGGCCTTCAGGGTCCTTGTTCACAACTCCAAAATGATCTGGTGGCTCTGTCTGCTTGAATCTCACTGCTGCCACCAATTGTGGGTAGATCAAGAATAACTAGACCCCACAGTATCAAAATTGTTTTGAGTTTGTTGAGTTTACCAGCAAGGGAGCCCCACCTACATGGGCAGAGACTATCCAAAGGAATGAAAAGACAAAAGTTATATGTGCTTAAACCATAAAGGAGAAGGAAAGCTTCAGGCAAAGGGAGACTAGAAGGGGATGTTGCCAGAGCTAGATGATTAGATAAGATGTCTAGGGACCAAGCTGATTCCTGAAATCAGGGAATCTTTGAAGTCTTCCTGAACAGATGTTATAATACAGGATATCCTTGTGGAAGGGTTATTGGGATGGGAAGCTTGGAAAGGAGGTCCTTTAATTGGTAAACTAATGCTTACCACAAAATGGGGGATCTGTGCTCAGTTCTCCAAGACAGAGAGAGTTGTGCTTAGTTTGTGATCCACAGAATTCATAATGGAAGAAGAAATATCAGTAACTAGGTACATACAAGATGGATACAGAGTAGATAGAAATTGCTATTAGAGGGGAAGGCACTAGCAGCTCAGGAGACTAGAAAAGGCCTCCTCAGGGATGCCCATAGCTAGCTGATAGAAGAGAATGATTCAACAAAGAAGACTGAGAAAAGCAGATTGGAGACAGATTGGAGGAGAACCAAGAGAGAGCAATGTCACAGAAGATGAGAGGAGATAGTATCTAGAAGAAGAGCCTAGTCAATAGTGTCAAATAGAGAGATCAAGAAGGATGAGAAATGGGGAATGACTGAAAAAGTTGTGGTATAGGAATGTAATGGAATATTATTGTGTTATAAGAAATGATGAGCAGGGGCGGCCAGGTAGCACAGCGAGTAAGAGCACCGGCTCCAGTGTCGAGAAGACCTGGAGATGGAATCCCGGGCTCAGATGCTTGGCACCCACCCAGAAACACCTGGCCTTGTAACCTTGAGCAAGTTACTTAATCCCAATTGCTTAGGGGCGTCCAGGTGGCTCAGTGAGTAAGAGCACCGGCTCCAGTGTTGGGATGACCTGGATCAAATCTGGGCTCAGATACTCAGCACCACACCCAGAAATAACTGGCCGTGTAACCTTGAGCAAGTTACTTTAACCCCGATTGCTTTAAAAAAAAAGAAAGAAATGATGAGCAGACAGACTTCAGAAAAGCCTGGAAAGACTTATATGAACTGATGCTGAGTGAAGTGAGCAGAGCCAAGAGAACATTGTACACAGTAAGAGCTGCATTGTGTGATGACCAACTTTGATAGACTTAGCTCTTCTCAGCAATGCAAGGTTATAAGACAACTCCAAAAGACTCACGAGGGAAAATGCAGAAAAAGAACTACAGAGTCTGAATGCAGATCAAAGTATACAATTTGTTCTCTCTTTTTTTTCCTTGTGTTTCCTCCCATTGGTTCTAATTCTTCTTTACAACATGACTAATGTGAAAATATAGGAATGTATATATAGAGCCTATATCAGATTGCACATTGTCTTGGGTAGAGGAAGAAAATTTAGAACTCAAAATCTTATGGAAGTGAATGTTGAAAACAAAAATAAATTAATTAATAAAAAAAAAGAGGGATGAGAACTGGAAAAAGGTATTGGATTGAATAATTAAGGGATTGTTGGTAACTTTAGAGAGAGCAGTTTCAGTTGAGCAGCAATGATAAGAAGCCATATTTCAAGAGATTGAGAAGTGAGTGGGAGGAGAGGCAAAGAATTTAGACAGCCCTTTCTAGAACTTTGGCTGTGAAAGAAGGAAGAGATAAGATGCAAGACAATTTCTGCAGGGGATATTAAAGCACAGATAGCATGATCACGTTTGTAAGCATCAGAGAAGAAAGCCAGTGGATGAGGAAAGATTGAAGATGAGAGGAAATAAAGGGAATGATCCAGGGGGTAAATTACAGTAGGAGAATGAAAGAGATGGAGTTAGGGGCACAAGTGGAAGGGTTAGTGTTGGGAAGGGGAAGGCCTCTCCCTTTAGAGACTAGAGCAAAAGAGGACAGAGTAGGGGATGGCCAAGGCTGCTTCCAGCTCTAAATCTATGATTCTAAGGGACCTGGAGATTTGTGTTGTGCCCTGATATCCTCTCCCCATCATAGACTTTTTGTGTGATTCTGGACAGGTCTCTTGCCTCTCTTTGGTCCTTCATAATCTATAAGGTTGCTTCTATTATAGGTCTAAGATTCTTTGGTTCTGGAGACTTGGGATGAGAGAAAAGAAAGACAGAAACAAAAGGAGAAAGCCACTAGGTGTTTGGAGTCATAGAGTATCACAATATTAGATTTGGAAGGGATCACACAAGCCATCCAGCCTAAATTGCTTCTGAAGAATTCTCTTTACATCATATACAACAAGAAATCAATTAGCCTTCTTTTCCTGAGTACCTCCAATAAATACTTATGAATTAGGTGGTCTGGTCATTCTCTTTGCATTTCTAAAGGAGAACACTGGCAAAAATGAGCCAACATGTTTATTGTTGTTCATTCGTGTCCAATCCTTCATGGCCTATGGACTATAGCATGCCAGGTCCTTATATTCTCCACTCTATCTCCAAGTTCATTAACAATGTTTAAGAGAGCAGATAGATATAATTTTAATCTGGTATCTTCTCTCTCTGAGGAAAGCAGAGTGGCCACCTCTGGCCCCAAGCTCTTTCTTTCCTGACTGGCAGGAGCTAACGTCTTCCTTGGTGAAGGGTGGGAGGACATCTTAGAAATATCTATTCTTGTCTCCCTGTGAGCCACATACTAAATAACATTATTATTAAAAAATTTGTCACTTGGTCATTTCAGTTGTGTCCAACTCTTTGTGATGGATTTTTTTTCTTCTTTTTTTTTTTTGGAGGGGGAAAGGCAGGGCAATTGGGGTTAAGTGACTTGCTCAAGGCCACATGGCTAGTAAGTGTTAAGTGTCTGAGGCTGGATTTGAACTCATGTCCTCCAGATTCCAGGGTCAGTGCCCTATTCACTGTGCCACCTAGCCTCCCCCCATTTTCTTGACAAAGATACTGGAGTGGTTTGCCATTTTATTCTCCAGGAAACTGAGGCAAATAGGGTTAAGTGACTTGTTTATGGTCACATAGCTAGTAAATATCCGAGGCCAAATTTGAACTCAGGAAGATGTCTTCCTAACTCCAGACCTGGCACTCTAACTACTATGGCACCTAGCTGCCCAGGTATTTTAAAGTACCAATTACAATAACAAGATGAGAAGATTGGAAAACTTCAGGAAGTATGGTGCAAAGGGTATAAGAGATTTGGGTAACCTCCATTCTACATATACTCTAATATAAGGCAAAGAAACTTAGAGACTGATTCTCCACTCTCTGTCCAAGTTATGTTTGTTTTTCCCCTGATGCCATCTATCTATCTCATCCTCTGCCACCCCACTTTTCTTTTGCCATCAGTCTTCCCAGGATCTTTTCCAATAAATCCCAACTCCTCATTATGTGGCCAAAGTATTTAAGCTTCACCTTAGGTATTTGATCTTTCAATGAATAACCTGAATTAATTTCTTCAAGTATTGACTGATTTGATCTCTTTGCTGTCCAAGGGAATTCTCAAAATTCTTTTCCTGAGCCATAATTCAAAAGTGCCAATTCTGCAGTGCTCAGCTTTCCTTATAGAACAGCTCTCATAGTCATAGATTGTCTCTGCTTTTTAGTATGCTGTCCAGATTTGCTGTAGCTTTCCTAACAAGGAGCAAGCATCTTTTAATTTCATAGCTGTAGTCATCATCTGCAGTGATCTTTGAGTTCAAGAATATAAAATCTGATGCTGTTTCCATGTCTTCTCCATCTATTTGACAGGAAGTGATGGGACTAGTTGTCAAGCTCTTAGTTGTGATTGGTACTTTAAAATACCTGGGCAGCTAGGTGCCATAGTGGTTAGAGTGCCAGGTCTGGAGTTAGGAAGACTCATCTTCCTGAGTTCAAATTTGGCCTCAGAAATTTACTAGCTATGTGACCTAAGCAAGTCACTTAACCCTGTTTGCCTCGGTTTCCTGGAGAATAAAATGGCAAACCACTCCAGCATCTTTGTCAAGAAAACTCCAGAAGGGGCCACAAAGAGTTGGATACAACTGAAATGACCAAACAACAAATTTTTAAATAATACTGTTGTTTAGTATGTGGATTGATATTGTGGCTCACAGGGAGACAAGAATAGATATTTTTAAGATCTCCTCCCATCCTTCTCTAAGGAAGACTTTGGTTCCTGCCAGTTAGGAAAGAAAGGGCTTGGGGTCAGAGGTGGCCACTCTGCTTTCCTCAGAGAGAGAAGATACCAGACTAAAATTATATCTATCTGCTCTCTTAAACACTGTTAGTCTATGGGAAGTAGTTTTTAGGTTCAAGTTACAGTCCTGATTGCTATTCCTTAATGGAAAAGGATGACCCCAAGCTATATATCTAAGATTTGACTCCTTTCCCACCATATGCCACTTCCGCAATGAACACAATGAACAATGACAGAGTAGCAAATAAACTCATTTATACAAGTTGGTAGCAAAAACAGAAATCAGAGAACATGTATGCAGGAGAATATGTACCAAATAAAAGAGAGTGAAGGAGCTCTCCCATTGGGAGTAAGACAACTCACTTCAATTGGGAGTTTCAGATTTCACCTAAGGGGAAAATTCCTTGAGTCTCTAGTGTACCAGGCTGGGGATAGGAATATGATAAGAGATTGCCAGCTTCCCTGCATGTTGGCTTCTTTCCAGAATGTTTCTTTCCCTTCAGGACTTGAAGAGAAGATGGAAGCCGGAAGAAGTCGGGCTCTTACTTCTCTCTAATTCTTACCATTTCAACCCGCTCCTTATGTAGATACAGGGCATTGAATACTCAATCTCCACTAATGAGGAGACAGTCCTATACAACTGACCCTTCAAATAATTACTTGTGAAAATTCTTAAAATATTCTCATCTAGAAAAGCAGGGAGTGTGATAGTCACCTATTTCACAAGGTCATTTATTGAAAACCCTCAGGAAACATCTAGATGACTCCTCATTGAATATGATGGGACAGTTGCATTAGTTCCAGATCTATGATTCTATGACTTCCTGATGACTGAGGGGTCTCTGTGTTCTTTCTTTAAAAAAAAATACAGTATTTTATTTTTTCCAATTACAGGTAAAGATAATTTTTAGCATTCATTTTTATAAAATTTTGAGTTCCAAATTTTTCCCCTCCCTCCCTATCCTCTAACTAAAATAGAAAACAATTTTATGTAGGTTATATATGTGCAATCATGTAAAACATATTTTATGTAGGTTATATATGTGCAATCATGTAAAACATTTCCATATTAGTCATGTTGTGAAAGAAGTAAAAAAGGAAAGAACAAAAGAAAAAAACCACAAATGTGAAGAAAATGAAAATCATATGCTTTGATCTGCATCTAGACTCCATCAGTTCTTTTCTGGATGTGTATAGCATTTTCCATCATGATTCCTTTGGAATTGCTTTGTGTTGTATTGCTGAGAGGAGCTGAATCATTCATAGCTGATCATCACACAATATTACTGTTTCTGTGTACAATGTTCTCCTGGATCTGCTCATTTCACTTTGTATCAATTCATATTTTTCCAGGTTTTTCTGAAATCATTCTGCTCATTATTTTTTATAGGACATTAGTATTCCATTGCATTCATATACTACAACTTGTTTATTCCCCAATTGTTGAGCATCCCCTCAATTTCCATTTTTTCTTTTTGCTACCACAAAAAGAGTGACTATAAATAATTTTTTACATGTAGGTCCTTTCCCCTTTTGTCTGATATCTTTGGGATACTGTAATGTTAATGGGATATAACATCTTTCCCACCCACTAATAGGCTTCATGTGGAGCCCATTAAGGGAAACTTGCTTAGAGGAGGCTTGATTATAGGAAGGCTTTCACATCTCTTTTTTTTTTTCATTTTTCAAATGCTTTATTAACTTCTGATTTACATCATTCATTTCCGCCAGATTTTGAGTTACAAATTTTCTCTCCATTTTCCCCCTACCCACCACTCCAAAATAGCAATCCCACAGAATATTCCCTCCTCTAATCTGCTCTCTCCCATATCTTCTCTCATACCTCTTTCAACTTTTCTAGTAGGGCATGGTGGATCTCTATGCCTCAATGCCTGTATATCTTATTTCCCAATTACATGTAAAATAGTATTAATAATAGTATATATATATATATATACACAATTTTAAACATTTGATTTTAAAACTTTGAATTCTAGATTCAATCCCTTCTTCCCTTGTTACCCACCCTTACTGGAAAGATAAGCATTTCAGTATAGGCTGTACATGTGTAGCTAATGCAAAACATTAACATAGAAGATATATTGTAAAGGACTGACTATATTTCCTTCCCTCCTATCCCACCATCCACTTGTTCCATTCTGTACTTTGATCCCATCCTTTTTCAAAAGTGAGTGCTTCCAACTTCCCTCCCCGCCAGCCTGCCCTCCCTTCCATCATCCCCCCCCCCCATCCCCTTCCCCTCTACTCTCCTACAGGGTGAGATACCCTATTTAGTGTGTATGTCATTCCGTCCCGGAGCCAAATTCAATGAGAATAAGGTTGACCCATTCCCTTTTGCCTTCCTATTCTTCCCCTCCATTGTAACCATTTTCCCTTGCCTCTTCTATGTGAGATAGTTTACCCCATTCTGTCTCTCTCCATCTCCTCTCATTATATTCCTCCCTCACCTCTTAATTTCACCTTTTAAGTATCATCCCTTACTATTAACTTAGTCCTGTGCCCTCTCTCTATGTATACCTATAAACATATGTACACACATTCACATATGTATTCATATGCCTGTCTACCCTCCAATATAGACATATATATATATGTATATGTATATTTCTATTCCCTTCAACTATTTTCATACTGAGAAAAGTTTCGTCAGTTGCAATTATCATTTTTCCATGAAGGAATGTTAATAGTTCAACTTTGATAAGTGGCTTATGATTTCTTTTCCCTGTTTACCTTCTAAAGCTTCTCTTGCTTCTTGTATCTGAATGTCAAATTTTCTATTCAACTCTGTTTTTTTCATTAAGAATGCTTGAAAGTCCTCTATTCCACTGAATGACCATATTTGCCCCTGAAACATGATACTCAGTTTTGCTGGGTAGGTGATTCTGGGTTTTAATCCCAGTTCCTCTGTCCTCTGTAATATCCTATTCCAGGCCCTTCAATCCCTCAGTGTAGAAGCTGCCAGATCCTGTGTTATCCTGATTTTGTTTACACAGTATTCAAATTGTTTCTTCCTGGCTGCTCATAATATTCTCTCCTTGATCTGGGAATTCCAGAACCTGGCTATAATATTCCTAGGAGTTTTCTTTTTGGTATCTTTTTCAGAAGGTGATAGGTGGATTCTTTCAACCTCTATTTTGCCTTCTGGTTCTAAAATGTCAGGGCTATTTTCCTTCAGAATTTCTTGGAGGATGATTTCTAGGTTCTTTCTTTGATTATGGCTTTCAGGTAGTCCAATAATTTTTAAATTATCTCTCCTGGATCTATTTTCCAGGTCAGTGGTTTTTCCCATGAGATATTTCACATTGCCTTCTATTCTTTCATTTGTTTGGATTTGTTTATGATTTCTCATAAAGTCACTAGCTTCCCTTTGCTCCATTCTAAATCTGAGGGAATGATTCTCCTCATTGAGCTTTTGAGCTTCTTTTTTCCATCTGGCAAATTTGGCTTTTTAAGGCATTCTTCTCCTCATTGCCTTTTTGAGCCTCTTTTGCCAATTGAGTTTAGTCTGTTTTTTAAGGTGTTATTTTCCTCAGTCAGGCTGTTGACTCTCATTTCATAATTTTCTTGCATCATTCTCATTTCTCTTCCCGATTTTTCCTCCTCTTCTCTTACCTGCTTCTTAAGGTTCTCTATGGCCTGTAACCAGCCCATATTTTCCTTTGAAACTTTTGGTGCAGGAGTTCTGACTTCACTGTCTTCCTCCTGTTTCATGCTTTGCTCCTTTTTGTCCCCAAAATAGGAGTCTAATGTTGGATTCTTCTGTTTGTTTTGCTTACTTTGCCTGGTCATGTCATCCCTCAGTCTCTTGACCCCTGGGCTTTTTGCCACTGTAGGACTCTGCCATCAGACAGGGAAGCTTCCTTCCCAAACTCTGGGGGTTTCTCAGCTGCCAGAGGTATTAGTTGGGTACCATCTCTGAAGCCTCCACACATGCTGGCAAGCTGGCCACACACCCCAGTACCTCCACCCTAGACTGCAATCCCTATCTAAGCAGGTTAAAGCAAGAGTGATTACCCCTCAGACTGGTTGCTTGGTCTCCCTACAGTCTGCAGGCCAGGAGCTGAAGCTGCCATGTGGCTCCAGTTGCACAGCCGCGGCTCCTCAGTGGCTTCTTGCCCTGGGGGCAAAAGACAATGCACTCCCAACTACTGGTCCCAAAGTCCACACTGCACTGGCCTCTCACTTTGTCCTTCGCAAGTTGATAAATCTGGAAACAGCCACAGCTGCTGGTGATCTGGAGTCCCTCTGGCCTGTGGCCTGCCCTGGGGCTAAAGCCTCTGGCTCACCCAGGCCTGGGCTCAGCTCCCAGAGTGCTGAGCTGGCCGATTCCTGCTGGCCTGCTGGGCTGTCCTCAGTGGGAGGTTAGCTTCTCTGTGTCATTTTGTGGGTTCTGCAGCTCCAAAGTTTGTTCAGAGTCCCCTTTTACATGGATTGGGGATGGTGGAAGCCAGAGCTAGGCGGAGGTCCTGCTTCTACTCAGCCATCTTGACTCTGCCCCCAGCTTTTACATCTCTTATTAATTTCTAATTAGGCACTGAGTCACAAGGTTGTGATACCTTCTGACCCTGAGAAATGTATATATAGTCTGAGTTGGTATTTTGCTTTGGGGGCTTGCTTATGAGAAGGATCTTGTGATTCCCTGGTTGAGATTCTGAATGACCAGTATGTTTAGAGCTCCCTGACTGCTCAGATGTAAAGGCTCTCTCAATCTAGGCATATATGTAAAGTGTGTAGTTTATTCAGGCAGTCAGAACCATGTCTGTTGGTCTTTGTTTCTCTGCTTGTATTTCCTCTGTAATTTCTGTTTGTATTTTCTCTGAAGTTGAGGGTGCTGACTTTCCCCCTGAACTAGTGAATGTAATTTAAAAAGATTGTTGACCCCTTAAACAGCTATCTTTCCTAGTAAAGGAGATCTAAGAACCTGTGCTAGCAGCCATACTAGATATGCCAGTGTGGTTGCCACTATAGACACAGACCTAGTAGTGGTATTGCTGAATCAAAGTTTGATTGCTCTTTGGACATAATTCCAAACTGTTCTCCAGAATGATTGGATCAGTTCACAACTCCACTAAGTGCATTAGTGCGTGTCCTAATTTTCCCACATCCTCTTCAACATTTACCATTTTCCTTTTCTGCTATATTAGCCAATCTGATAGGTGTTAGGTGGTACCTCAGAGTTGTTTTAATTTGCATTTCTCTAATCAATAGTAATTTAAAGCATTTTTATATGACTATAGTTTTGATTTCTTTATCTGAAAACTGCTTGTTTATATCCTTTGACCATTTCTCAATTGGTTAATGACTTGTATTCTTTTTTTTTTTTTTAGAACATTATAAATTTTATTGTTGTTGCTATTGGTAGTATTTTCCCCATCTTACAGTTCTGGAAATGGAGTCTCCCAGAGATCAGATGACTTGCCCAATTGTTATATAGACAGTAGGCATCAGAGACAGGATTTGAACTTAAGTCTATCTAACTCCCAAAGTGATCTTACATCAGCTACAGCACCTGGCCTCTCAGATACATTGCTATCCTCATTTTACAGAAGGGAAGTAGGTCCAGATGGTGAGGTGAGAGGGCCAAAGTCATGGAACTAGGAAGTGACTGTGATGATATGAAAGTCTCTTGGACCTGTTGTGAACACCTGGGGAAGAGTGTGAGTCTTAGGATCACAGGACTAAACATATAGAGGGGGAGAGGCCTTCAAATTCGCCCTTTGTGGCACTATCATAATAGACACATTGAGCATTTCATAGTGTGTATAGTGTGTCTCCATTTTTTAACTTGAGCCTCATAACACCCTTGTGAGGGAGGTATCACAGTCTTTTTAGTACCCATTTTTCAGATGAGGAAAATCAGGTTCAGGTCTCTGGTCCTGAAACCACTCATACTCAGAAGCAGTCATTGAACTTGTCACACCACCTCTCAATAAAGCAACAGCCAAAAATGAGAACAAAAATGTCCACAATAGCCTCTTGCTTTCTTTTTCTTCTCTTTCAAAAGCAGGAGTACGAAGCCTTTTTACACAGCGTCTCCAGGGGCACCTCAGTCTTGGTAAAAAGTCACCCTGAAGGCTGCAAGATTATGCCACAAAGTAAAGCATCTGTTCCTGGAAGCCCGCACATCAAGGTGGCTATAGCAGATCACAGACAAGTCCATTACACCCCATTAAAGGGAATGACTTGTATTCTTATAAATTTTGCTCAGTTCTCTCTATATTTGAGAAATGAGGCCTTTATCAGAGACACTTGCTGTAAAAATTATTTCCCAGCTTTTTTTTTTCCTTCAAATTTTGTTTGTTTTATCTGTGCAAAACTTTAAAAAAATTTAATAGAACTAAAATTATCCATTTTATATCTCATAATGCTGTCTCTTATTTGGTCAAAAATTCTTCCTTTTTCCATATATTTGACAGATGATCTATTCCTTGCTCTCCCAATTTGCTTACAGTATCACTCTTTATGTTTAGTTCATGTACCATTTTGACCTTATCTTGTTATATGTTGATCTAACCTAGTTCCTGCCACACTGTTTTCCAGTTTTCCCAACAGTTTTTGTCAAATAGTGATTTCTTATCGCAGAAGATGGCATCTTTGGGTTTATCAAACACTAGATTACTGTAGTCATGTACTACTATGTCTTGTGTCTATTCCACTGATCCACTACTCTATTTCTTAGCCAGATGGTTTTGTTGATTGCCACTTTATAATATAGTTTGAGGTCTGAAACAGCTAGACCATTTTCCTTTGCAGGTTTTTTTTTTTCCATTATTTCCCTTGGTATTCTTGATCTTTAGTTCTTACTATGAATTTTGTTATTATTCTTTTCTAGTGTTATAAAAGATGGTTTTTTTTTTTGGTAGTTTGATTGGTATGGCACTGAATAAGTAAATTATTTTAGGTAGAATTGTCATTTTTAATATATTGACTTGGTCTGTCCATGAGCAATTGATATTTTTCTAATTGTTTACATCTGACTTTATTTGTGTGAAAATTGTTTTGTATTGTGTTCATATAGTTCCTGGGTTTGTCTTGGCAGGTAGACTTCCATGTAATTTATATTGTCTACAGTTATTTTAAGTGGAATTTCTCTATCTTTTGCCCCTGGGCTTTGTTGGTAATATGTAGAAATGTTGATGACTTATGTGGGTTTATTTTATATACTGACACTTTCCTAAAGTTGCTAATTATTTGAAGTAGTTTTATTAGTTGATTCTCTAGGATTCTCTATACCATCATATCATCTTCAAAGAGTGTTGATATAGTTTCCTCATTGCCTGGTATAATTCCTTCAATTTCTTTTTCTTCTCTTATTGCTATAGCTAACATTTCTAGTACAATACTGAATAATAGCAGTGATAATGGGCATCCTTGTTTTACCCCTCATCTTATTGGGAATGCTTCTAGCTTATCCCCACTATAGATAATGCTTGCTGATGGTTTTAGATAGGTAGTACTTATCATTTTAAGGAAATTTATTCCTATGCTCCCTAGTGTTTTTAATAGGAATGGGTGTTGTATTTTGTCAAAAGCTTTTTCTGCATCTATTGAGATAATCATATGATTTCTGTTGGTTTTGTTACTGATATGGTCAATTATATTGATATTTTGCCTAATATTGAACCAGTTCTGCATTCCTGGTATAAATCCCATGTGATCATAGTGTATAATCCTTGTGATATATTACTATGGTCTCTTTGCTAGTATCTTATTTAAAATTTTTGCATCAATATTCATTAGGAAAATTGGTCTATAGTTTTCTTTCTCTGTTTTGACTCTTCTGGTATCATGGTATCAAAACCATGTTTGTGTCACAAAAGGAATTTGGTAGGACTCTTGCCTTCATGTTCCCTTGTAAACATTTTAGTTCCACACTAGCCCAGAAATCCTTCTTGTCCAGAATCAAGAGTATGGACTGAACAGCTTGCTCCCTCAGTGGGTGAGGACTAGGGATCCAGATGCCAGGGTCCCTGACAGATTAGAGAGATTATGAGGCCCTCATAATTCTTCATACCATCCAGTCTCTTTCTGTATAGAAGGAGAGAACTATTTCTTCCAAAAGGTCCTGAGACAGTCTGGTCCATCCATAGATGTTCTTCCCCAGGGACTCAAGAGTGATTTCTGACCCTAGAGTTGACCTAAAGTAGTCTCATTTTTTAGAGTTTGAGATAGTAAGCTGGGGTGGGACACTTGAGCCCTTAAAGGTAGGGAATGGCGGTGGAGTTTGTTTCCAGGCTGTACTACCACCTTCCACCAGTTCCTTTGGAACTTCTGTCTTGGGGCCTTAGATCCAGCCAATTGACTGGGACCCCCTGATAGGTGGCATACCCTATGATTTTGCAGACAAAAAAGACAAGAGAACCTCAAAGATAGAGACAAAGAACCAGGGAGACACAAAAGTAAAATTCAAATCAATTCAACAAACATTTATTAAGTGCCCACAATGTATCTTGAAATTCATTGTGTTAACCTTAGGGGATACAAAGACAAAAAAGGAATAGACCCTTCCCTCAGGGCCCTCTGAGTTCTGGGCTTCAGTAAGCTGAGTCCAATCTTGGGGCCTTCTCCCAAATAAGTCAATATGTCTTTTGGTTCATATATGCCTGCCCTGTGTTTTACTATAGTGGAAATGTCCATAAATTTAAGTATAGGATTCCCAGTTCCTAATAATCACTCAAGGTAACAAGTGTATATTGGAAAGAATATAGCTTTTTTTCCCCTCCAATCATTCAAAAAGCATTTATTAAGTGATTACTATGTGCCAGACATTATGCTAAGTGATGGGGATAATAGATCCTACCTTGAAGCTCACAATCTAGTGGGAGATAGTATATAAATAAGTACATTCTGTCTGTCTGTCTATCTATCTGTCTATCATTTATCTCTCCATTTATCATCTCTCTGTCTACCTAGAGAATGAGAATGGGAGGTAATCTCAACAAGGAAGGTACTAGTAGCAGGGAGGAACTGGGAAAGACCTCCTGCAAAAGGTGGAATTTGACCTGAGTCTTTAAAGGAAACTAGGAAAATTAAAAGATGGAGCTAAAGAGGGAGATGATTCAAAGCATGAGGAATATTCAGTGAAAAGGCATGGAGACTCAAGATGGAGTATTGTGTTTGAGAAGTAGCAAGTAAACTAATTTAGTAGTTTTGTAGGGTTAGTGGAATGATCTGTTTCATCCAGAATGAATTAATCTTTCAGATTAGAAAGATAGGATGAATCTAGGTTTTTAAGTTTTAATTGACAGAGGACTTTATATTTGATACTAGAGGTAATAGGGAACCCCTATAGTTTTTAAGAGCCAACTAGGTGGCATAATGGATAGACCACTGGACCTGGAGTTATGAAGACCTCAAGTGCAAATCCAGCCTCAGACACTTGGTAGATGTGTAACCCTGGGCAAGTCACTTAACCTTTTTCTGCCTCAGTGTCCCTATCTGTAAAATGGGAATAAGACCTACCTACAAAATGAGATTATTTGTTGAGCTTTTTGCAACCTTAAAATATAGTATAAATGCTGACTAGTACTATCATTATTGTGTAGATAGGTATTTTGAGTTTATGGATAGATAGATAAAATATTTAGTAAGCACTTACTATGTTCCAGGTCCTGTGCTAAACACTTGGGATAGAAATGCAAGCTAGGACAGTGTCTACCCTCAGTGGGTATTTTAACATTTTGCATTCTAACAGAAGAAGACAATACATATAGAAGTTTTGGAAAGAGAAGGAAAAGGAAGGTACATTTGTGGTTGCATGGTCTGGAGATAGTGTGGGAATGAGGTGAAATCTTGGATCCTGGCAAGATAAGGCAAAAAGTCACCAATTAGAAGCCAGGATGGTTCCAGGTGTGGAGTCCAATTTTCTAATGGGGAGGAGGTGTGAGTGAAGGCTGATGCAGAGTTGGTTGGGTCTGAAGCTGACCAAGGGTGATATGGTTAGATCTATGGTTTAGGAAAAATCTCTTTGGCAGCTGAGCATTCAGAAGATACAGAGGACTCACAGGAGCCCATAAATATACACAGTAAACTTATAAAGGAGATGAAAAGCTGCCTGTTTCCTGGGAAAGAAAATGTTTTGTCGTCAAACTGATCTTTTGTCTTTTGTTCTTTTAATTTCTTACCTTTAATTTGGCTTTCTACCTCCCCACTCACCTCCCTCAAGATGGCCAAGCAGGTTGTTACTGAATGTGAGTGCCTTCCCTTTTCTGGGCTTTAATTAACTGAAGATGATCTCTGAGCCCCATGAGGGATCTGAGGTCTGATGAACAAATCTTTACTTCTCTCTGGGCTTTTGTTTCCTTCTCTATAAAATGAAGGATTCTCTAAGCCTTCTTCTGGTTTTGATATGTCAGCATAGATTTGTTGTGTGACCCTGGGTGATGATTTCTGGGTAGAACCTTTAGACACTTACTAGATTTGTGACACTGGGAAAATTACTTAATGTCTCTATGCCTCAGTTTCCTCATCTGTAAAATGAGATTACACTTGATGGTTGCTAAGGTCCCTTCAGCCTTAAATTTATAATCCTATGAATAAGGTCATTGTTTCCCAAACTGGCTTCCAAGAATTCTGCAGTGCAATGCCCATCTGGAACATTCAATCTCCATTTGTGTGGTTCAAGCTCCCTGAGGGATCCAGGCATCTCCATCTCTAGTTCTGACCTTCCTAGAGCAGATGGGGACTGATCTGGAGTTAGTTGGACAGGAAAGGAAGAGGAAGAAAAAGAAGGCCTAAAAGGAGGAGTCCCTGAGCTCACTGATAACTGTCCCTAGATATTGGTAGTGAATAGGGAATCCAAAATAAGAAAGAAAATGTGAGAGCTGTTAAGGCAGTGAAGGTGGATGAGACAAGAAGATAATAAACATTTAATTCCTACTATGTGTCCAGCATTGTGCTATGCACTTTTTATCAATGTTTTCTCAGTTGATCCTCAACAACCTTTTGAGATTGGTGCCATCATTAGCTCCATTTCACAGCTGAGAAAACTGAGACACAAAGGCTAAGTGATTTGTCCAAGGTCACACAGCTTGTACGTGTCTTAGGTCAAATTTGAACTCAGCTCTTCCAGACCCCAGGTCCAGTACTGCCCATAGCGTCACCTAGTGACCTGAAACCAATTGCCTCCTCTCGTGAAATCACTGCCCACCTTTACTCTCACCATTGTGGGCCCCAATTTCATGGGCTCTTAGAATCTCACAGCTGTATGAGAGGTTGACAACATGTAGTCCAAAATGATTTCTTCAGGAGAAATATTCATAGTTCTTCCAAATTACCCTCCCATGACCTGTTCTTCAGTTTTCTTCCCAATTAGGTTAGAATCTCTTCGCACATGTTCCAGTTTGTCAATGTGTTTCACAAAATGTGATATCATAACTAGAAACAATCTTCCACTTCACAAGGTCAGAAAAGAGTGAAAACATTTCTGTCTTCACTTCTATTCACACAAGTCAGCTTTTGGGGCTGCTATAGATAAGGGAGAGGGTCCCTGGATGTTTTAGCTTTTCCCTTTGCCACATTCCTCAGGGAAGCAGAAGATCCTGGCAGATGACTGAAGGATGCCCATTCTTAATTCCCTCTATCCTAAACTAATTCCAGATCTATCAGTAAGGAGTCCCCTCTTGTAGACAATGTTGATTACTACCTATCTCTTTGCTTTGAAAGGTCTGTCCTTCATAAGCCTGGGGGGAGGGAGGTTAAAATATCTCAGCTTCATGCCCTAAACACAAAGGGCTTTCACTGAAAGCATTTCTTAAAACACCCAAGGGCCCATTGAACCAGATCAGCTTGGCCCCTTTCCCAAAAGCCCACCTAGGATTTACATGTAAACATCCCACTAATGTACATCCACCTCCAGAATTTCTTCTAGGAGGTGGTGGTAGAAACTCCAGTGGATTTTAGGGATGTGTTAGTTTAGTATAAACTCCTAGACTACCATAGATGATCTCTAAGTTTCCTTCTTCAGATCTGCCATGGTATAATTCTATGTAACTAACTCCATTGTGTAGATCCATTCCTGGGTGATTTGCAGAGGGTGGGATGAAGTAGGTCATTAAGTTGAGGCCTCTGTCCTAAGACATGGATAGATGGCCAGGATAGGAGAAATGATTCCCCACTATCCCCCAAGCCCTACCTCCATAGAACATTGATCTAGACCATAGTCAGACTCTGGGGTGAGGGTATGAAAAAAGAACTATGTTC
>NW_027185782.1:3865427-3872938 GCF_028583685.1 Petaurus breviceps papuanus | reverse complement strand
CCATAGTCAGACTCTGGGGTGAGGGTATGAAAAAAGAACTATGTTCAGTTCTTGAGCAAAGGTGACAGGTCAGCTGGGATCCCTACCCATTCCGGCAGGAAGGCAGCCTCAGGCTTGAAGATTTTGAGGAAGGGTGAGTCTGGAAGGGTGTAGTTGGCCAAATAGATCGTCTCACCACCTGCCAGGTAGGCAGCCCAGATGCCAAAGGTACCAATAGTCATGATGGTGTGGTTGCATTGGATAAGCAGAGCGAAATCCTTCTCTGGAGAGGCCTCCTTCCCATTTCCTGCAAATATCACATCTCCCTTTGTGGTGTCAATGTTGTCCCGGCACCAGGCCATCCCATTGCTGGTGATCACAAAGAGAGCATCACTGTAACGGTCTCTGAACCAATTCATTGCCTGTTCCAAGTAGCCCTTATCTGCCACCACACCTTTCCAGATCTGGGGCATGACATGAACGTAGTCACCTCGGCGGACATGGACCCCTACAAAGGTGGCTGGGCTTTTCCGTATCCCCCAAAGGTAGGCTTGAGCCTCCTTTTTGATATGGTCATGCAGGGAAAATTCACGACGAATTTCTTCTCGAATGTGGTGATAGAAAGTCCAGGAACAGGGGTAGCCGGTGAAACGGACATAGGCCTTATCAATATGGCGATATTCCTCTGACATCCAGTCATGTAGGGGGTAGTTATGCCAAGATATGTGCTTGGCTACACTGGCTGGGAGAACAGGAAGAGTGATGCGGAAGATGGGAGCGAGGTAACGATGCATCTCGGGAGAGATGTAGGCCCGATGTCCATTGAGTTTCGCCAAGGCATAGAGAGTGGCATACTGACCCATCTGATTTCCTAGACGACCTATAGAATTCACAGTCCAGATGTCCTCAAGGTGTGAGGTCACAAGGGCTGAGGTTTCAGGGACTGATTTCTGTTTCCATGATTTGGACATCTTTGAGAATCGAAGTTGAAGGTGGAAGACCGTTGAGGTCACAAAAATGAAGAGGAGGAAGTGGAGGGTTGGGAGGGAAAAGAACATCAAGGGGCCTGACATGACTGAGGGGAGGAAAGAAAAAGGGAAAAAAGTTAGTAAAATCATTTGGAGTTGGAGAGAGCTGGATATCTAGGTAACTGGGAATGATGAAGGTAGACATTTGGGTCTCCTGGGACTGTACGGAGCTATATTTCTGGGGCGGAGGTGGTGCAATGGACAGAGCACTGGGCCTGAAGTTAGGAAGACCCAAGTTCAAATACAGCCTCAGGTACTGACTAGTCGTGTGACCCTAAGCAAGTCATTTAACCTCTGTTTGTCTCAGTTTCCTCATCTGTAAAATGAGAATAATAATGGGACCTACCTTCCTAGGGTAGTTGTGAGGATCAAATGAGATAATACCTGTATTTATTTTATCCTACTTTTTGAGTTTTTAAATTTATTCTAAACTTAAATACAAAATAAGAAAAGGGGGGGGGAGTGGCCAGGTAGCACAGTGAGAAAGATCACCGGCCCCAGTGTCGGGATGACCTGGGGATCAAATCTGGGCTCAGACACTTAGCACCTACCCAGAAACACCTGGCGGTGTAACCTTGAGCAAATTACTTAACTCCAATTGCTTAAAAAAAAATAAGAAGAAAAGGGAAAAAAAAAACATTGCCATATACATAGCAGAACATAGGAGAGAATTCAACAAAAAAACTATAAATTTCCATTACAAGGAAACCTACGTAATAAATACTACACATTGTTTTCAAAGCTGTCCAGCTTTTCTTTGCTTCCTTGCAAGTTTTCTTTTCTTCTCTGCTGTGCATTTTTACTTTATTTTCCCCCTCCCTCCCCTGTCCCAACAAAAGCTACAATTAAGCATGGAGATATATAAATATATTCACATATATATTCATATATATACACATACACATATGTGTATATATGTATGCACACACACATATATATACACAGATATCTATAAACATACACATACACTCATACACATACATGTAAGACTATACTATGCTTATTTCCCTTTGTCATCTTTTTCTTTGAAGGAAGATAGCATCTTCTTCATAGGTCCAAGTCTTTCCATGGTTTTTCTAAATCAACCAGCCCATCATTTCCTACACCACAGAAATTTTCCAAGCTAATCACATTCTATCTGAGAGATTGTCTATGAAAGTTTTCCCCCAATTTTCTGCATTCCCTCTATTCTTGACTGCATAGGTTTTATTTATACAAGAAAATTTTAATACACTTCAACAATGCTGTCATCTTACGCTATAGTTTAAAGTGTGATAATACTGAATCTGCTTTCTTTACATCTTTTTCCCCCTACTTTCTTTGAAGTTCCTGACCTTTTGTTCTTCCAAATAAACTTTTTTATTTTTTCTAAGTAAGGTAATTTTTTTTAGTGATTTAATTGAGATAGCATTACATAAATAGATTAGTTAGGTAAAATTGTAATTTTAAATTATAATGACTTTGCCTACCCCATGAACAATAAATATAACTTCAATTATATAGATCTGACTTTATTTGTATAAAAAGTCTTTTATGTTATGGTCATAGAGTTCCTGTGTCTGTTTTGGCAGCTATACTCTCAGGCATTTTATACTAGTTATTTTAAATGGTCTAAAACAATACTGAATACTATGGCTGACACATAGTATGGTTTCCCTATTTTTATCTTTTGATTAAATCTAGTTTAGCTTTACCTTTGTCCAAGATCGTGATTACTACCTCTGCTTATTTTTTTATATAATAAATGCTATTCTAGACCTTTATTTTATGTTTATGTGTATCTCTCATTTTTATGGCATTTCCTGAAAGCAACATATTGTTGAATTCAAAATTTTAATCTGCTATCAGTTTCCATTTTATGGATAAATTCATCCTAGTCACATTCTAATTACTTGTATATTTTCCTCCTTCCTCCTTTCACAAACTCTGCTCTTCCTATTCCTATCCCTCCTCTCTCTTCTGCTTTGCTTCTACCTGCTACCTTGACGTCCTATTCCTTAACCTACCCACCCCTCCAAGAGTCCTTCCCTTATCTTCTCCCCCTACCCTATCCCCTTGCCCTCTTATTTCTTTCTGCATTTAGAAGACTTTTATACCCTGCTGGATGTATATGCTGTTCCCTCTTTAACCCTTTTCTGATGAGAGTAAGATTTCAGTACTACCCACCCTCCCCCTTACTAGCTTTCTGTATCAATTTTTCCTTTTATGACTCATTTTATTTCTCCCTACATGATTTCATTTTTTTTTAGAATCATTCCATCATACTCAGCTCAGCCTAAGCCTTTCTTTCAAACTAATCACATAAAGATGACAGTTATAAAAGAAGTGATAATATTTTCATACATAAGAAATAAATGGGGTGCCTAGGTGGTGCAGTGAATAGAGTACTGGCCCTGGAGCCAGGAGGACCTGAGTTCAAATCCTGCCTCAGATGTTTAACACTTACTAGCCATGTGAACTTGGCCAAGTCACTTAACCCCAATTGTCCTGCCCTCTCCCCTACAAAAAAAAAAAGAAATAAACAATTTGACCTGAGTCCCTTATAATTGGTCCTTAATGTTTACCTTATATATCTCCTGGATCTCATATGTTGAATTTTCCCTTAAGTTCTGATGTTTTTGTCACAAAACCTGAAAGTCTTTCAGTTCATTAATTTTTTTTTTTTTTTGCTGGGTAAGTTACCCTTAGTTGTAACTCCTGAGCTTTTGCTCTGCAAAATACAGTATTTCAAGACCTAAGGTCCTTCAACACAGTAGCTGCTAGGTCTTGTGTAATCCTTTTTGTAGCTCCATAATATTTATATTGTTTTTTTCTTGTTGCTTCCAATATTTTTTCCTTAATTGGAGTCTTTGAAACTTAGCCATGATATTCCAGTAAGTTTTCCTCCTGGGATCTCTTTCAGGTGGATTTATTCCTAGATATAATAATTGTAAAACACTTAGCACATGGTCAGGTATATAGTAAGTACTATAATATGTTAACTATTTTTGTTGTTATTGTTATATCCTAGAGGGTCTGGGATAGGACTGAATTCCAGAGCCCCAATGGGCTGGATATCTAAAGTCTAATAGTTGAGACTAGGCACCCTAGGCCTCCAAAGGACAGTGTACCTGAGGATTAATTAGTAATAACTATAGCTGACATTTACATGGCACTTTAAGGTTTACCAAAGTGCTTTGCTTTCATTATCTCATTTGATTCTCCAGTGAGGCTTGCACTACCTACCTGGTGAGGTACCTCACCTGTTACCAGTTAGCCAGAGGGTAGGATTGAGTCAGGCCCCTGAGTGGCCACTGCACTTCTAGCCTGGGAAATAGGCTCAGCCTCAAAATAACAAGAACAACAAACATTCAGATCACATGCTTGAAAAAAAGATGTATTTGAAGACAATTGGTTCCTTCTTGTCCTTCCTTCTGGAAGAAGACCAAATGATATCACTATGTTGGGGTCAAGATACAGTGTATCCAACTATGGCTGATCCAACCAATATGAGCTTGGAAGGCTCTCCCACAGATTGGGCACAAATGTCCACATGAATATTTGAAGAGGAGATGTCTCTAAATTTGTGCATCTCATGTTTCTTTCGAGCTACTGCAATTCTACTTTGCTCATAGAGCACAGTGCCTTCTTTGATTGAAGGCACAACATGCTGAGTGGGCCTTTGCCAGTGTCTCTGGTATCATACAATCAATTCCAAAGTTCTTCAGAGAGATCTTGAGAGTTTCTTTGAATAGCTTCTTCTGACAATCATATGAGCACTTGCCTTGTGTGAGTTCTCTGTAAAATAGTCTTTTAGGCAAATATATAGTTATGCACTTTTGGCATTTGAACAATTTGGTCAGCTTATCAGAATTGGGCTTTCTGCAGAAGAGCTTGAATGCTTGGCAGTTTAGTTTGAGAAAGGACCTCAGTGTCTTGTAACTTAGGCCCATGATCTTCAGAATCTTCCCAAGACAATTCAAATGGAAGTGATTCAGTTTCCTGGCGTGGTGCTGGTAGACTGTCCAGATTTCACAGGCATACAACAATGAGGTCAGCACAACAGCTCTGTAGACCTTCACTTTGATAGGCAGTCTAATATCTTTTCTCTTCCACACTTTCCTCCTGTGCCTTCTAAATACTGAGCTAGCTCTGGCAGTTGGTGTGTCAACCTTATCATCTATGTATACATCCTTGGAAAGTATGGTACCAAAGTAAGTGAATTTATACACAGTATTCAAAAGTTCCCCATTTGCTGTAATGTGGTTCCACATATAGATGGTGTGGTGCCGGCTGGTGGAGAACCTGTTTTCTTAGTGTTAATTGTTAGGTCAAAATTAGCGCAAGCAGCAGAGAATCGATACATACTTTGTCACACCTAAGCCTCAGAGGCTGCACTGAGTGTACAATCATGTGCAAACAAAAAGTCATGTACCAACACTCCCTCCATTTTGGTCTTGGCTTGCAGCTTTTCCAAATTAGTTTGCAATCAGTGGGGTAGCTGACCTTGATGCTGATTTCATCCTCATTGAGGCTTCTAACAACATTGGTGAAAACATCATGCTAAAAAAGCATGGGAGCAAGCACACAACCTTGTTTCATTCTATTGGTGACTGGGAAAGTGCAGGAACATTGTTCATTATCCAGAACCCAGGCAAACATGCTGTCATGAAACTGACATATAATACTGATGAACTTCTCTGGGCAACCAAATTTTGCCAGAATTTTCCACAAGCCCTCACAACTGACAGTATCAAAGTCCTTGGTTAGATTGACAAACATTGTATACAGATTTCTGTTCTGCCTCTGGCATTTCTCCTGGAGTTGTCGGGCAGCAAACACCATTTGACCATTCCTTGGCTCTTTCTAAAGCCACACTGGCCTTCAGGTAAATAACTGTCTTCCAGGTGAAGGATCAGCCAAATAAGGAGGCCTCTGGCAAGAATCTAGCCAGCAATGACTAAGAGAGAGGCCCTCTCATGATTGTCACAGGACAATCTATTTCCTTTACCTTTATAGAGATGGGCAATGGAGACATACATCCTTGAATTCCTGGGGGATAACCTCCTCTTGCCATATGACCCAGAAGATTTCAGTCAGCTATTTTATGAACATTGGACCCCCTGCCATGTAATTGTCAACTGGAATAGAATCAGCACCAGGAACTTTGCCACGGAAGAGAAGCCTAATAGCATTCAAATCCTCTTCTTCATTTGAAAGTTTGGCTAGAGAGGAATTGACTCAACCTGAGGTATATAGTCAATGGCTTCAGCACTGATTGAAGGCCATCTGTTGAGAATACTATGGAAGTGTTCAGTCCATCTTCAGGATCTTCTGTGTGAAAACAACTAAAATCAGATGTCTTAGGTATCAGAGATTCAAAGACAACTAATGAAACAATCCCTACTTGAAAGGAGTTTTATCAATATGCTAGAATTGAACACAGTACTCTGGATATGATCTGACTTTATTATTATCCCTTATCCTCTGCTTCCTTTACCTTTTGTTTTTTTTTTTTTTGCTTTTTGGAGGGCAGCTGGGGTTAAGTGACTTGCCCACAGCCACACAGCTAGTTTTTGTGTTAAGTGTCTGAGGCCAGATTTTAACTCAGGTCCTCCTGACTCCAGGGCCGGCACTCTACTTGCTGCGCCACCTAGCCGCCCCTGCTTCCTTTACCTTTGACACTTCTCTTTATCAAAGCCAATCGCTCTTCTTATATCTTTGATACCCCCTCTTCTAAGGACCATTCCCTTGCCCCCACAATCCTTCCAGCTATTATCTTTTCTCTCTCTAATTTTAGATCTTTACACTCTCTCTATCTACTTACTCTATCTTCCCTACTGTCTACAAATGTGCCCAGGAAAACCCTATCCTTAATAACTAATGAACAAACCTCCTCCCTTGAACTACCATCTTTTACAGTTTTATCTCTCCTTCATTTCACATCCAAATTCCTAGGAAAAGTTGTCTATATTTCCTTCTTATTCCCCTCTCAACCCCTGCAGTCTAGCTTCTGACCATATCTCTGACCTGAAATTTCTCTTCAAAGTTTCTCAGAGATCTATTTGCAAATACAATGGCCTATTCTCAGACCTTATTGCCAGCCACTGAAGGTATAGGATGGATGGTGAACAAAAGGTTCGGGCTAGACGACCATAGTTAGGCAACAATGCTAATTCAATGGAGTAGTATATAATTGATTACATAGCATTCTTGTTTATGCATGGAAAGTTTTACAGTGAACTTTGAATCACCAGTTTATCACAGATTCACTCAGCTAAACATAGATTATCAGTAATGTCCTTGACTACCAAGGCTGCTTCCTGCATGGCCAGACTGCTTTTAGGAGACACCGCAATATTTCTTGATACTGATTGCCAAATATTGTTCTTGGGGAAAGCTATGGAACACCTTATTGTTCTTCACCTCCCATCAGCAGCTCCCCAACATGGTTGATCACTGTCTCCTCCTAGGTCTTCTCTCCTGTCTGTATTTTTGTAGCACTGCTCTTTCTAACAGGTCTAG
>NW_027185782.1:3810164-3865417 GCF_028583685.1 Petaurus breviceps papuanus | reverse complement strand
TTATCCAAGGTTACATGGCTAGTTTTTTTTTGTGTGGGTGGGTGGGTGTTAAGTGTCTAAGGCCAGACCCGAACAGGTCCTCCTGACTCCTGGGCTGGTGCTTTACTCACTGCGCCACCTAGCTGCCTCCCAGAGTTGTTTTAATTGGCATTTCTCTAATCAATAGTGATTTATAGCATTTTGATTTCTTCTTCTCAAAACTACTTTTGACCATTTATCAGTTGAGGAATAACTTGAACTTTTGTTAATTTGATTCAGTTCTCTATGTATTTGACAAATGAAGCTTTTACTAGAGAAACTTGCTGTAAAAATTTCCCTGCAATTTCCTGCTTTCCTTCTAATCTTGTGCTATTGATTTTGTTTGTTCAAAACCTTTCTAATTTGATGTAATCAAAATCATCCATTTTATATTTTATAATATCCTCTTATCTTTTGTTTGGTTAAGTGATTTGCCCAGGGCCACACAGCTAGTAAGTATCTGAAGCCAGATTTGAATTCAGATCTTCCTGACTCCAGGGCCTGGCACTCTACTCACTGCACCACTTAGCTGCTAGATTATTGCAATAGTTTATAATCACCTACCTGCCTCAGTCCATCTTCCACAGTTTCCAAGTGATCTTCCTAAAGCACAGGTCTACATAACTCTCCTGCTCCATAAGGTTTGATAACTACCTATTGCCTCTAGTATAAAACATTTTTTTCCTTCCTTCCTTCCTTCCTTCCTTCCTTCCTTCCTTCCTTCCTTCCTTCCTTCCTTTCTTCCTTCCTTCCCTCCTCTCCTTCTGTCCACACAGGGAATCATACCCCTATCTGCAGGTGCTCTGCCCAAAGGAATATAACTTTGATCATTGAAACTTCACAAAATATCCTGGGGTTTACAGGCTAGATTTCTTTTTTTAAGGACCATGCCTTAAACCTAAATCACTCTGGTTCTCACTGATTGGCCAACAATAGGTCCCAACCCAAGCCTCTCTAGGTAGGGTTTGAATCAAGTCTTGAAGGAAACCAGGAAAATTGAGGCAGAGGTGAGGAGGAAAAGTATTCTAGGCAGGGAGAAGACAACCAGTACAAAGTGCAATTGAGTGTTATATGTAAAGAACTGCAAAAAGGCTGGATCCCAGGCACAGCTTCCCAAAGTGGGAATATCACCTCTTGGGGGTGCTGAACTGATTGAGGGGGATGGCAGTAGCTTCTGGTGCAATTGGGGTACCTTAAATAAAAATAAGGAGGGGTGGATGCATAAGGAAAGGAGAGAAGAGAAGAAAAATTTGAAAAACTATTTATACATGTTTCTTCTGTTGTGTAACAGAGTTAAAGTTGTAGTAAAATTACATTATTTTCCAGATAAACATACAAAATGCAAGTGATGGCCAATCAATGGTCAAGTCTGCCAACAGGTCTTAACAAGCAAGTGCACATGTTGGTCATTGTTGGAAAGTCCAGCATGAGTTGGCAAGAATATGTGCATGTAATGACATGTTTACAATATGAAACTATGGGTTACATAATGCAATATTACATCATCAAAATTTCAATGCATGAAAAAAACCCACAAATTTACAATAAATTATTTAAGATGTGTCATTTAAAAAATATTCTATATTTTTGAAGTAATGCGAATCTTTTTAAAAAACCACCATTAGAGGGTTAAAGTAGATTTCCAAGGGTTGCTGAGTAATTTTTTTTATTCTTTTTGTTTTGCTTTTTTTTGGGAAGGCAATTGGGCTTAAGTGACTTGCCCAAGGTCACACAGATAGATTTTTTTGTTTGTTTGTGTGTTAAGTGTCTGAGGCCAGATTTGATGAGTAAATTTTTTTAAAGGGGGTAGTAAGCCAAATAAGTTGGGGAACCTCTGTCCTAGAGTGTGTGTGGAAGGGAGTAGTGTTAGAAGATGGGAAATATGGGAAAGAAGGGGTCAGGTAATCAAGAGCTCTAAATATCAAATTGAAGAATTAATATTCACAGGGATTTGTTGGAGTTTACTGAGTAGAGGGGTGCAATGGTCAGACCTATATTTTAGGAAAATTACTTTGGCAGCTGTGTAGAGGATGGATTGGAGTGGGGAAAGATTTGTGGCTGGAGTTCCATTACAATTAGTACAGGTGAGAGGAGATGGCTCCTGAATTAGAGTTGTGGCTGTGTAAGTGGCGAAAAATGAATATATGCAAGAGATATAGAGAAAGGAATGACAAAATCTGGCAATTGATTGGATGAGTGGAACACATAAGACAGAGGGGATGACATTGAGATTGTGAACACTGAAGGGATGGTCATAATATCAGCAGTCATAGGGAAGTTTGGAAAGGAATTGGGGATTTTTTAGGGGGAGAGAGGAAAATAAGTTGTGTTGGAAATGTTGAGATTGAGAGGCCTGTGGCGTATCTAATTTGAAACACCCTATAAGCAGCTGATAATAAAGAAGTAGAGCTCAGAAAAGATATTGGCACCAGAAAAATAGATGTAGGAATTCATTCTCCCTATGCACAGATAATTAAATACAATGTTGTTTGAGGAGGGTGAGAGAGCTTGAATGACTCCTGACACCATGATAGACAGGGGGCAGAAGTAGAGAAAGCTCCATCAAAGAGATGGCGTCTAAGGAAAACCTTGAAGGAAGCTAAGTGTTCTGGGAATCCTTTTCAGTCATAGGGGCTGGCTTCACTGGAGTGCTCTAGGTAAGTCACTTAACCTTTCTAAAACTCAGTTACCTCATGTGTAGAATGGGATAATATTTATAACTCTATAGGTTTCTGTGGATGAAATATAATGTCCATGGAAGCCTTTGGCAAGTTGTTTTACGTCAGCTTTTGTTTTTGATTTTTGAATTTTTTGGTTTTTTTTTTTGACCTGGACTGATTTCACTGGGGTAGAGAATTTATCAAAGAAGAAAATCTCCTACCAAAGCAGAACAACGTTCTGCAACATATGAGTTATTATTGCATTCTCATTGTTCTTGTACTTATTGATCTTCTTATCATAGGGTTGTAGTAACAAGCTGTTGGAGTAACAGTTCCTGTTCCTTATTTATTCTCCATAAATAAATGGTCACTGCTGTTTCAAGTCTCTCCTCCAAGGCTTTAAAGGGCTTGGGGGTGGGAGAGAGATAGGAAGGAGGGGAGGGGCATAAGATAAATGAGAGGTAGAAGGTGTACAAACCTGCCTCCTTGGGATCTTTCTCCCCCAGATTTTCCAAGGTTTTTCTTCCAGCTCTCAGCACCCCTAGATTCATGGGAAGGGTTATAAAGATTTAATCAGCTATAAGATAGGGAAAGTAATATTCATTAATGTGTTACTGCCAAGCTAGATGACCTTAAGCCTAAAAGGGCCAGGATCTCTCATTGTATCCTGAACCATCTCCAGTCGTCCTGATGAATATCAGGCCACTGGACCCAGATGGATCTGGTGACCTTGCACAGCCCTCCCTCACTCAAACCAAATTCACCTGCAAGTCATGTCATCACTCCCTGATGTCATGGTCCTCTACAGTAATGAAGGACAATCACAGCCAAGCCAGATAATTTAGGCCAATTCTGACAATTTCTTCCCCACCCCAACTGTCCCATGTCCCAGATCAATTGTCCATAATTGTAATGTTTACAAACTCTGCCCTTTCTTATTACAAGATCATACATTTTAGAACTGAAGATGACCTTGAAGTTTCAACCCCCTCATTTTAAAGATGAAGAACTAAGGACTAGAAAGGCAAAAGTGGCAAAACTGGCATTTAAATCCAAGACCCCTGATTCCTAATTAAGGATTCTTAATCCACTGCCAAAGGATACCAGATAGATTTTAGGCAATCCATGAACTTGGATAGGAAAAAAAATTGTTTTACATCTTTATTTTCACTAACCCCTAATTGAAATAGATAATTTCCTTCAGTTATTTAAAAACATTATTCTGAAAAGGAAGGGGTCCATGAAGCACTGAAAAGTTCAGGAACTTGGGCTCTCTTCTTTCCAGTATACACACTAAGTCCCCCCACCCCCTCCTCCTTTTTGGTAAAGCATTGATGGTGGGGAGAGGGGTAAAGGGGATTTGGCAGTTAGAGGAAATTGTATTGTAGTAAAGAGTCAACTAGTGGTCTAGCTCTCTTTAGAATGCCCACAATTCTGAATGCCCCTTCTGACATGCATTATAAAAATGGCAAATTATCTAAGTGCTTGGAGTTTATAATATAATGTTGATGAAAGGGGATCACTGGCTCTGGAATCAAAGAACCTGGGTTCAAATCCTATATTTGATGATTACTACTTGTGTGACATTGGGGAAGACGTAACCTCTCTATGTCTCAGTTTCCTCTACTGTAAAATGAGATCTACATGGCCTTTGAGGTCCCTTTCTGCTTGTCTCTCTGTCTCTCTCTGTCACTCTCTCTCCCTCCCAACTCCCTCTTGTTTTCTCCCTCCTCCCTCCTTTATGCATTTGTATATGCATATGCATGTATATATAGCAGTGGAGTAGATTGGGTGCAAGTCTGACCTCCAAACTAGAAAGACATCAGGTTACCTAACTCCCAGAAACATATGTACCTATTTAAAGCCCTTTATTATCTGGCTCCCACTATTCTTACACTCTCTATTTCATGCAAACTAGTCCAAAAGCTGTTTCCCATACATAATCAATCAATCAACTAATAAATATTGATTAAGTGCTATGTGCCAGGCACTATGAGAGGCAAAAGACAGTCCCTGCCCTTGAAGAACTCACAATCTAATGGGGAAGACAACATGCAAACGAATATATATAGGAAAACTATATACTGGATGCATAGGGAAAGATTAGCCAAGAAAAGAGACTAGAATTAAGAGAGGCTGGGAAAAGCTTCCTGTAGAAGATGGGATTTTAGTTGGAATTTAAAGAAGCCAGGGAAGGCAGTGAAATCATAACATCCATCTGCTTCCTTGCTGTGGCAGTCCCCTTATGCCTGGAACTTCCCCTCAGGGAAGCCCCAGCCTCCTGCTGGAGGCCTTTTCTGACTCCCTCCCCCACCCTTAACATTTTCCCTCTTGAAATTATTTTGAATTTATATGTATTGTATTCCTGAACCCTAGTCCATAAGTTCCCAAAGACAGAGACTGGGGATTCTTTTGCCTGCCTCCCCGGTGTCTATCCTGATGCCTTGAACATAATGTTTTTTTTCATTGAACTGAAATTAATTTGGTTAAAAAAAAAAAAGGGAAACAGCAAATGTGATCTGAAAACCTTGAGGAGAAAAAGATTCTTGTGGGAGAAGGGTTAGGGAAGATTTCACAGTGGAGGATGGGACTTGTCATTGGGACCCTGAAGAAGGAGACTTCTAAGTGGTGGAAAACAGGGAGGGCTGTGGGAAAAGAAAGGATAAGTAAATTAATTGGAGCCAGATTGTGAAGGAGCCTGGATGCCACGAGACAGAATTTTAAATGTTATTCAATAGGCAATAGGGAAGCCATGGAAAATCTTTTGAGTACAGGAGTCTGTATGGCTGTTAGGAAGATAATCAGGTAAGAGATTTATTTATAATTATCCAGGTGAGAAGAAAGGAAGCCTAATTTGAGTGCTTCAGGGAAAGTGGTGTGGGATGTGAGATTTCAGGAAAAGTAAAAGGACTTGGCAACTGATTGAACATGGGTGTGCATGTGGGGTGGAATAGGAACAGGAGACAGTATGGAATCAAAGATGACTCATTAGATTTCTGAACTGGGGTCATAGTTAAAGTGACCCACTGTATGCTATGCAGTCTACAGATATAATAAGAGGCTTGTGTGGAGGAAAGAATATGAGGCACTTTTGGAAATGTGAAGTTGAGGGTCTGGGAAATATTTGGAAATGTGCAACAGTCAATTTTATCCATCTCAAGTTAGGCAACATGGGAATGCTAGATTGCGAGTTAAGTTGTGGGGCTCCCCATTAGAATTTCAAAATCAGAAGAGACTTCAGGGATTTTCTAATCTGAGGGTTGCTAAGAATTTTTTTTAATGCTATAGACTTCTTTGTTAGACTGGTGAAGCCTATGCCCCTTTCCTCAGAATAAGATTTTTCCTTACATAAAATAAAATAGATATGATAGCTTTTATACAATTGTCAACACATTAACAAAATATTTTTTTTAAAATAACAGACCCCAGGTTAAGAATTCCAGATCTGATCTAACTCCCTTATTTTACAGAAGAGGAAACAACCCATGAGAGTGCTTGGCTTACCTAGGTTTGCACAGGTAGTGAGTAGCAGATTGAAATTCAAGCCAACTCCAGCCCCAGTGACTTGTCCTAAGATTCTGGACACAAAGGAGGGCAAGATAAATACTTGTTGAATTAAATTGAATGGGGAAATTGGGAGGGTCCTTCAGAGTCATCTCATTTGGGCTCCTCCCAGGTCCTGTTGAGGGGTGGAGTATGAATCTCAGAACAAGAAATACCAGTCTCAATACTGGCACCATCTGGTCCCAACTCTTGGTCTCACCTTAAGTCACTTGATCCTAGAAACCTCAGTCTAGGAATGGTCCTGGGGGTTTGCCAAGGAGACCCAGACACTTGTGTTTCTGGAGGCTGGTGCTTAGACTTCAGGGCTCCTAAAAGTACTCAGCAGGCTTGGATGTTGGGATCTGGGGGCCTTGATGCCTGAGGCTCTATGAAGGCACCAGATACCTGGGTCCCTCAGGGGTGGAGGTAATGGACCTGAATGCCCGAGTCCCTGAGAGAGTGGTGATTGGGACATCAAAAGCCTATGATCCAAGAATGAAGCAGAATCCCTGGGTCTCTGTGGGGACTTACACCAAGGGTAACACCTCTTTGGGGTGGAGGATACAGGAACGCTGAGGAAACCCAAGGCTTACCTAGATGGTTGCTGTCTGAACCGTATAGTCTTGAGAGAGGAATCTATCCTCTAAGCTTCCTGATCAGATATAGAAAGCCTAGATGACTAATGCCAGATGCTCAGAGGCCCCACCCTTTTACCTGCCCAACCCCTCCCCTTCACATACACACTATGTATGCTGGGAAAAGTTGGCTGGATGCCTGGGTCTTGGAGAGGAAATAAGGGAACACATCTTTTATTCATTCCCTGATTTCCCCTTTCAGGAAATTCCACCTCTGTCTTCTACCTGAAACCCTAATTTCAAGGGGTTTAGGACCCCAGACCTTAGTCTTTTAGGATCCCACATGTGGGTCCCAGCCCCAGTCCCAGTGGGTCCCTCAGGGAAGATAAGCATAAGTCTCTGAGGGGACTCAGGGATGATTGTCAAAGGGGGAATCCAGTGCACCATACATCTTGACCCCACTGAATCAGGCCTATGGGAATGGAGAGAAGAAAAAAACACACCCTTATGCCTTTGAGAGAATGGCTCAGATAATTCATGAGATAGTTACGTGGAGACCTAAAGGGAAAGGGGTAGGAGGGGATATGAAAAAGAAAAAGCCTAGGAATTTAATTCTGTCTTTTTTTCATTATATGACTTCGAAGGGAATCCTTTTCTTTCTGCTGGCCACAGTTTCTTCTACATAAAATTGGGTAGTGATAGGGTGTTGAACTCCTAGATCTCTGAGCTCTACCTGACCTGAGGACTCCTTAACTTGAAAGTCACATAGTACAGAGAAGGGCAGGTGTTTCCAGAGTTTATCAGGCAGAAGCCACAGATAGGACTCTGGAAATGTTTCCAAGGCTCAAGTTAACATACTTAGTGACAGATATATATGTATGTGTGTGTGTGTGTGTGTGTGTGTGTGTGTGTGTGTATATCTTTGATGCCAATTCAGTGTTCCAGAACACTGGCCAAGTTCTTGGGTGCCTGATGCCACTCAGGCTTGGGACAGCAAAAGAGCCGGATGGGGATTTAGCCCCCACCTAAGGTTTTTCCCTAGTTCTGGGGAGAAAGAAGCACAGATTTAGAGGGCTGGAAGGGATGTCAGTGATGCTGTAGAGTGATCTGTACATGAATAGAAACTTAAGATACCTGACTAGTGGTAGTCTGGAACCTTGGACTGGAGATCTAGAAACCCAGACTCTAGTCTTGGTTCTACCCTGTTGTCACTTTGTGACCCTGTCTTCATTTCTTTCTGAGCATCAGTTTCCTCCTATGGGCAATGGGTAGGTTGAACTAGATTTCTAAGATCTCTTGAGATTATGCAGTTTTAGACTCATTGGGTCCCCTTCTTGGGTCTTAATTTTCCCATTTGTACTATGTACAGGCTCAGTTGAATCTTTCTCTACCCATTTTCTGGTCATCAACCTAAAAAGAACCAGACCAGATCTGGAATCCCCATAGCCAAGCAATCTCCGTTCCTGCCAAAAATCATTCCCTGTCTTTCTGCTTCTGCCTGGGTGGACCATCTTCTCATTCCTTTTATCTCTATTTCTACCCACTTTTTGACACTGTTGACCACCACCTTCTCCTGGAAGCTCTTGACTTCCATAACATTGCTCTTTCCTGGTTCTACTCCTGCCTATATGATTGTTTTTCCCTGTTAATCTCCTTTTCATGATTATCATTAATGTTCCACTTTATAACTAGAGGCTGGGTGTCCCTCAAGGTCCTTGTCTGGATCCCTTCTTTTTGCTCTCTGTGTCCTCTCTCTTGATGATCTCATCAGTTCCCAGGGACTTAATTATCAGTCCCATGAAGATCTAGAAATCCAGTCAAAGTTTCTCTCTATTTCCAGTTCTACATGCTTACTGTCTATCCCCACCTAGATGTCTCATTGACATCTGTCTTGATTTATTAGCTTTACTTATGTTTGTGACATTAAAAGCAAAACTGAATGGACCTCTCTTTCCAGAATGATTTCTTATGACTTCATTGTACTCTGTGTTCTAGCGAAATTGTACTTCTTAATATTCCCACAACAGGAAGCTTCATTTTCTCTTTCTATACCTTTGTATAGGCTGTTCTTGTCTGGAACATTCTCCTTCCTTCTTTCCACTTCTTATAATCCCTAGCTTCCTTCAAGGTTCAGATCAAAGTGCAACTTTCTTTATGACTTTTATCCTGTTTCTTTAAGTTGTAAGCATTCTCCTACACACCTGGCAAAACTGAGTATAATCCTTGGGGGGTGGGGGGGGAATGGATACTTAATGAAATAGAGGACTTTAAAATATTTCTGATTAAAAGACCAGAGCCAAATAGAAAATTTAATATTCAAACACAAGACTCAAGAGAAACACCAAAAGGTAAACTTGAAAGAGTTATAATAAGGCATATAATAAAATTAAACTCTTTGCATTCCTGTGTGGGAAGATGATATATGTAACTCCTAAAGACTCTATCATTAGTAGGGCAGTTAGAAATCTACACAGACAGAGGGCATGGGTATTGAGTTGATTATGTTGGGATGATCTTTAAAAAAAAATTAAGGGGTGAGAAAGAGATGCATAAGGAAAAGGGGGAAAGAAGAGGTAGAATGGGGAAATTTTTCTCACATAAAAGAGGTACACAAGGAAGAATTTTATAGTGGAGGGGGAGTTGGAGATAGTGGTGGCAGACAAGGCTTGAAACTTACTCTCATCAAAAGTGGTTCAAAGAGGAAAGAATAAGTATACATACTCAGTTGCCTATAGAAATCCATCTTACCCAACAGGAAAATGGAGAGGAAGAGGACGAGATATTGGGTGGTCGAGAATGATAAAAGGAAGGGTGGATTAAGGAAGGCAGTGGTCAGAATCAAAACAGATGTTTGAGGAGGAAAAGGATAAAAAGAGAAATAGATAACCAGAAGAAAATAGGATGGGCAGAAATACACAGTTAGTTGTCATTACTGTGAATGTGAATGGAATGTTTGCCCACAAAATGGAAGCAGACAGCAGAATGGATTAGAAACCAGAATCCAACAATACATTGTTCATAAGAGACAAACTTGAAACAGAGAGCCACACACAGAGTAAAAATAAGGGATTGGGATAGAATCTATTATGTTTAAGCTGAGGTAAAAAAGGCAGGGGTAGCAATCATGATCTCAGACAAAGCAAAAACAAAAATAGACCAAAAAGAGATAATCAGGGAAAGTGCATTTTGCTAAAAGTTAACTTAGACAATGAAGTAATATAAAAATTTCTTACAGTAAGTTTCTCTGATAAAGGCCTCATTTCTCAAATATATAGGGAATGGAGTCAAATTTATAAAAATAAGAGTCATTTCCCAATTGATAAGTGATCAAAGGATATGAAGAGGGAATTCTCAGATGAAGAAATCAAAGCTATCTGTAGTCATATGAAAAATGATCTAAATCACTATTGATTAGAGAAATACAAATTAAAACAACTTTGAGGTACCATCTCACACCTATCAGCAGTGACACGCTGGAGGGGATGAGAGAAAATAAATAAACTAATAATTAGTTGGTGAAGTAATGAATTGGTCTAATTAATTCTGCAGAACATTTAGGAGCTATGCTCAAAGCGTTATAAAATTGTGCATACTGTTTGACCCAACAATATTACTACTAGATGTGTACCCCAAAAAGATCAAAGGACAAGAAAAAGGCTCTATATATACAAAAAATATTTATAGCAGCTCTTTTTGTACTAGTAAAGAATTGGAATTCAAGGGAATGCTCATCTATTGGGGAATAGCTGAACACATTGGGGTATATAATCATGATCGAGTACTATCGTGCTATAACAAATGATAAAGAGAAGTAGCTTCAGAGAAAACGTGGTAACACCTATACGAATTGATGCAAAGTGAAGTGAGAAGAACTGGAAGGACACTGTGCACAGTAATAGCAGTATTGCAATGATAATCAATTGTAAAAGATTTGGTTACTCCAATCAGTACAATGCTACAAGACAATTTGAAAGGAGTCATGATGAAGAAATGCTATTCACCTCCAGAGAGAAAGAACTGATAAGCTCTGAGTGCAAATAGAAGTATAGTTTTCTCTTTATTTTTCTTGGGTATTTTTGTACTATAGATAAAATGGAATTATATTTTACATGATTTCAAATGTGTGATTGATATTTTACTTGCCTTTTCAGTGCGTGGGGGAGGGAAGGGAAGTAGGGAGGAAGAGAACTGGGAACTCAACATTTAAAAGGAGAAGAATGTTTACAATAAATAAATAATTATGCACACATACATATGAAATATTACAGTTCCCTTGCTTTGACTAACAAGTAGGGGGAAATTGGTGAAAAATGCAGTTAATACTGGAAAGGGTCAGGAAAGCTATCAAAGTAGACCCAGTTTTCAGTGATTGTCAGAAGTTGGAAGGAATGGCAGAGGAAAAGACATACATATTTGTTTGCATGTTGTTATCTCCCTTAAGAATGTGAGATCCCAGGGGTGGCTAGGTGGTGCAGTGAATAGAGCACTGGCCCTGGAATCAGGAAGACCTGAGTTCAAATCCAGCCTCAGATACATAACACTTACTAGCCATGTGACCTTGGGCAAATCACTTAATCCCAAATGCCCTGCCCTCCTTCCTCCAAAAAAATCAAAAAAGAAACAAACAAAAAGAATGTGAGATCCTTGAGATCAGAGACTGTTTTTTGCCTTTATTTGTGTACCCAGAGCTTAGAACGGTGTCTGACACATATTAGTGCTTAATAAATGTTTCTTTAGGCAGTTTTCAGATGAAGAAATCAAAGTTATCTATAGTCATATAAAAAATGTTCTAAATCACTATTGATTAGAGAAATGTGAATGAAAACAACTCCGAGGTACCACCTCACACTTATCAGATTAGCTAACATAGCAGAAGAGGAAAATAATAAGTGTTGGAGAGAGTATGAGAAAATTGGGACATATATTAATGAACTCTTGGTTGTTGTGAATGGATCCAACCATTCTGTAGAACAATTTGGAACTATGCCCAAAGGGAAATCAAACTGTGCATTTGATCCAGAAATGCTACTGCTAGGTCTGTATCCCAAAGAGATCATAAAAAATTGAAAAGAACTTACATGTACGAAAATATTTATAGCAGCAATTCTTGTGGTGGCAAAGAATTAGAAATTGTGGGCATGCCCATTAATTGGGAAATAGCTGAAAAAGTTGTGGCATGTATTACATTACATATAAATGTACTATAAGAAATGATGATCAGGTGGATTTTAAAAAATCTGGGAACTTACTTGAATTGATGAAAAGTGAAGTGAGCAGAACCAGGAGAATACTGTACACAGAAACAGCAACATTGTGATTGACTGTGATCAACTGTGATTGACTTAGCTCTTCTCAGCAATACAATGATCCAAGATTATTCCAAAAAACTCATGATGGAAAATGCTATTCAATTCATTCATATTCCAGAGAAATGGAGTCTGAATGCAGATAGAAGCATACTATTTTCACTTTCTTTTTTGTTTTCTCTCTCTTTTGTTCTGTTTCTTCTTTAATAACATGACTAAAATGGAAATACATTTTACATGATTGCACATTTATGTAACATATCAAATTGTTTACTGTCTAAAGGTGAGAGGAGGAAAGAGAGGGAAGGAGAAAATTTGGAACACAAAATTTTATAAAAAAAATGAATGTTAAAAATTGTTTTTGGGGCATCTAGGTGGCGCAGTGAATAGAGCACCAGCTCTGGAGTCAGGAGGACCTGAGTTCAAATCCGGCCTCAGACACTTAACACTTACTAGCTGTGTGACTTTGGGCAAGTCACAACCCCAATTGCCCTGCCTTCCCCCCTCCAAAAGGCAAAAAATAAAATAAAATAGAATAATTGTTTTTACATGTAATTGGAAAAAATAAAATACTTTTTTAAAGAAAAAAAATGCCTGTTTACTGACTTATAAAGAGGGGATTTTTCAGGAGCATTTTGTACCAGGTAAGCTCTGAACCTCCTTGTTAATCTAAGATTTTTGGGATTCTCAGACTTCAAATGATTAGAAGCTTTGTCTTTTTGTCTCTGAGCTCCTTGAAATCAGAGCCTGTGTTTTTGCCTTTCTTTGTCTCCCCATTGATTAGCACAGTTCCTGGAACATAGTAGGCACTTAATAATTGCTTGTTGAGTAATGATCTAGTCCAGATGTTTGCCAGTCCTTTAGTAATTTTAAAGCCATATAGTGGCTTTTTTTTTGCCTGGGGGGAGGCAGGTTTTGCTCCCATTCCCTCAGTTCATATGCTTATCTGTCTTTTGGTGGCAAACTGTGTCAGCAATTTTTGTGTGCAGTGGTAAGGAAGGGGGGCCCCATCTTCACAATAATTTCTCCCCTCCATGACTTTTGGAGGTGGCTAGAAATAGATTTGCTGGTTTGGAAAGCATTTCTATTCCTAAAGCTCTTGAATTTAGAGTCCTGGGCTTTCTCTGCTGGGGTCTGAGGGGAAATGGTGGATAAATGGTGTTCCTTTGACTTGCCTGGCATACGCTGCTGCCTCTTGTCTCTCCCTCTGAATGCCTTGCTAATTCAGTATGGCTAGCTTTCCTGCTCTCTGGGTGGCAGCTGGTTGTCAGTCAGTGTATTTAATGAGAGAGAAAATACCTATGGCGGGAAAAAATCAGACACAAGCCTCCTAGGTTTTAGGAGACAATGGCTCACATGTAATTTATGTTCGGTCAGGTTGGGGCTGTGTGGGGCATTACACCAGTTGGCAACCACATCAAACCTGCTACTTGATTCATTTTCATATTAATTCTCTTACTCAGGCATATTAATGTGTATAAGTGTATATTTATTGGTTTACCATAATAATTGTTAGCATTTATATAATATATGACAATTTAAGGTTTGCAAAGGGATTTACATATATTACTTCATTTGAACTTCACAGCAACTTTGTGGGGGTAATTTGCTATTATTATCTCCATTTTACATATTCAAAAATTGAGGTAGAGTGGTTAAGCAACTTTACAAGATCACATAGCTAATAAATGTCTGAGGCTAGTTTTAAACCTAGATCTTTCTGACTCCTAGTATATAGAACTCCAACTACACTATACCAACCAGCCTCAGGAAACTGACCACATTGTGTTGGAAAACTATTTATATTATGAAGATGGGGTAGAATAAGACAGTAGAGATGATGCCCACATCATGTTCAGCAGCTGCCACTCATATAGTACCATTATGTTGGGTACTTTCGCATTTGGGCTGATGGCATCCCTTTTTCACGCGATCCTTAGCTGAGAATTCTTGCATAGTTATCCCTGATTCCAGCTTAAAGTCAGCTTCCTCTAACTAGGGTGAGCTTCATATTATTGAGGATTCACACAGGTTAATGATTACTACCAGAATGACTTGCATAGACTACTTCAGAACTGATTTTTAAAATAATTTTCTTGGAAGCTATGGGTGTACCCAAACTGTCTTTTCAAAATGACAGATTATATATTTGTTGACCCAGTTCAAAATATCCTTGTAGAATATTCGTATTACAGCAAAGTCAGTCAGTTGACTGAACCCCTGGTGGTAGACCCTGGCCAATTAGCAACCTTGCATTGGAGTCAAATACTTGGGTGGAATCTCTTTGATAGGCCGAACATCACTGCATACTTTAATGCTCCAGATCTCATCAACATGGGTACTCTATCCAGTGTTGCAAATCATAACCCCTCTATGTAACCAAATATTTTTGCTGCAGAAAGATAGAAAGAAGGAATTAGTGTGGATTAGCAATTACATTCATTTTGGGGGAAAACTTTTAGCTCAGGAATGAACATATAATATGCTAGATTTGAAGTCAGGAAGGTTCAAGCTCAGAAGTGTGTGAGATAAAAGAGTTTGGAGTCTGAGTCTGAGATCAGAAAAGGACTATATTCTTTCTCATGAGAAAGAGCATTCCCCTGTCGCTCAGATGACATCTGCCAGGGAATGCAACATGTGGAAGCAAGCCCATGGTTATATACCCCCTAATGAAGAAACCCCAACCCCCAAATGGCCTTCACTCCCATTAGTGGCAAGGTGGGCTCACAATCTAAGCATGGGAATCTATCTTGGAGACAAAGAATATGAAAACATGTGAGTGTCCAATGCAAGGCCAGGAAAGCAGTTTTTTCCTTATTTGGCATATCTTGTGCTGGGGTGGCCCTGGGGAGGGTCTCCATTGCTCTAAGTCCCAGATTCCTGTAAGGTCAAGTGACTTCTAAACTTAGGCCTAGTGGATGCTGAAGCCACTCTAAATTTGATATTTCAGAATGGGGAAACTTCACTGCAAGTTATCCCTCACAATTCCCCCTGTTCTTTTATATCTTTTGAAGTTTCCCCACTTTTCTTAATTCTAATTCCCCTTGTCGCATTGACAACATACAAGGGGGCAGTCCCCTTTATGAATGCAGATACAGAGATTCAAAAGAAAACAATAACAAACAATTGTCCCTTCAAAGTCCAAAAGTCTCTTTTCACACCACAGAGGTATACCATCTGATGCAAGTTCTTTGATTGCTTTCCAGACATCCATCCTCAGCACCTCATCCCAGGCTCTTTTTCTTCTGCCTTTTTTCATTCACTTTCCTGCAAAGGGAACCTTGGGAACCATTTAAATGACCACTCCGGAACCCTTATCATTCTTACAAAATTAAAATTGGAGTCTTGGTCAATTGTCATGATCACACATTAAAACCAGTTTCTCATATTTTGCATTAATCCATTATTAATTCCTCCACCAAGAGGATGGGATTACACTAAGGGATTTACATTAAGCTCACAATTAAAATATTTACCAAGTAGTCCAGAAACTATCCTCCTTTTAACATTAACTATTTTTTTTTTAAGATAGACCAACCATTTTATTTTCCTCTAATCAGTTCAGGAATGTTGATGGACAGATAGCTCTTTACGTGGGCTTTGGAGGTGGTCTGGGGGCAGCACCTACAGGTCTGAAGCGGGGCAGGGAGTGTCTGATCCTTGTGGGCCTTTCATTACCTTGCTGTGGATCCCGCAACTCACACAGTAATGCAGTTTCATGTACAGCTTGGGCAGCACATAGGAGTCGAAGACTCTGGCCTTGGAGATGTCCCTGATGGCCACGGCCTCCACAATGTTGCAGATGACGAACTTCTTGATGGCCTTGTCCTAAGCACGCAGCAGGTGCAGTTGGTGCAGCGGATGGGCTGCACGTGGCCGGGCCCTTCTTGGCCGTGCCTGCTGTTCCTCCTCTTCTTGGTCATCTTGGAAGCCAGGAACCAAAAAAGCAACAATAACTAATTATAACAAAACGGAGACAAATGTGATAGTAATTAAATAAAGAATAATATTCCCACAAACCCTAGTCCTACTAGTCCTCATATTATTACAAAGAACTAAAGGGGGATGGCCAGGTAGCACAGAGAGTAAACCCCAATTGCTTAGAGGTGGCCAGGTGGCTCAGCGAGTAAGAGCACCAGCCCCAGTGTCTGGATGACCTGGGGATCAAATCCGGGCTCAGATACTTAGCACCACACCCAGAAATAACTGGCCATAAATAACTGGCCATGTAACTTTGAGCAAGTTACTTAACCCCAATTGCTTAAAAAAAAACAAACTAAAGGAACCTGAATTATACGGGAATACCTATACTAAACCCTAAGCCTAACAGCTTTATTTTATAGTAATTTAAGATGTTCCAGAATCAAGTATTTAATAGATTTTTTGTTTATTTCAGAACTTTTGATTATTGAAACTTGCCACCAAGAATAGGGACAAAACTTTAATGAGGGAACCATATTTTCCCAACTTCAGAATGTCGATTTCAGGCAAAATGTATACCAAGTTGTAATCTACATTGAGCTAAGCTTAAAGTCTGCCAGGTGTCAATGGGGGAAATCGAGTCAGAGAAATCTGACCTCAGTTCATGGGGAACAGTCGTTCTCCTGACCTTCCCTCTGCATTCCATACCTGTGCTTCACAGGATCTGGAACCATGGATCAGTGGCTCAGAAAACTTGGAAAGCCTTTCTTAATATTCATATCAGGAGTTAGACTCAGAGAAATAGTCAGTTAACAGTCCCATCAATTCTTAAATAACAAGCTCCAATAATCAGCTTAAGATATGATTATAATCTCACATTTGTTAAAGAACATCTTTAAAGTGAGCCTCAAATAACTTGTATTCATTTCTATATTTATTCTTGTTCATAAAAATCATATCTCCCATCGGCATTATAAATTATTGCTCTCATAGATATGAATATACTTCCCAAGCTTCTCTAACCCATCATTTAGATTATTCAACTTTCCTTTACATTTTAACAATAAAAAGATAGCTCATAAATTATTATTCCTCACTAACACAACTATCTGTACTGGAATCCCAGCTTAAACAAAGCAAATAGGTTAATAGCTAACCACAGATGTCCTTGTTTCAAGTTGGCTTATTCTTCCCTAATTACACTCAGTCTGGAAGAATGAGATACTTCTGGAATCTAAGATTCCCCAGTAAGATAACACAAAAGAGTTCATATCTTTTACTGATTGCATTGATCATAAAAACCTGTGATAGAAGGAAAAAGGTAGGGATATATGACATACCAAATATAACAGGATAAAACATAATGCACTCAAAAGAAAATTAGTTATGGTCCCAAATGCCTTTTACCTTAAACAGCAAGTTTCATTAATTACAACTTAGAGTTAGACCACATACCCAAAGAATTCCATTTAACATCTTGCCAGGATTCCCATTCTAAATTCCAAATTTGTACTAAAAACCAATTACTAGAAATCAATTTTATTGACTTTAAAGGCCACTTTGGAGACTGGCTGGTTTCCAACTTTACTGTTCATCAGTAAAACTTCTTTAGAGGCCCTTATTGTAACTACTTCCTCCTCTCCCCTCTCCTTTCCTGGCAAGGAGTGGTGAAGCTCTCTTCTTAATCTGATCTGTGATAAATTGAATGACTCTTTAGGCAATCTGCCTGAACTCCCCAAATCTCAGGGTCCCATCTAGAAAATTCAGAAAATTCACAGTAAGTTTGAATATTACAAAATCCATACATAATTGATAAAATGATCAGAAATATTACAAAGTCTTTGTATAATTACTAATTTTCCTTCACAGATTTTAAACTTATCCTGGTATAAAAGCCAATTGTTAGAGATCCTTTTTAGTATTTTGTACCTAGATTTGCTGCTTGTTAGCAAGTCAAGTTCATTGTGTAGGAGCTTCATAACTAAAATAAGCTCCCTTCCCTGGGCTGATGAGATTGCTTTCCCATACTGGAGTATAAAATTTTCCTTGTCTCTCTTTTCTTGTGCTCAATCTTCCCCATAAAACTTCTAAAACTACTTTATTATTCTGAAACTACTTTACTCTCCAAATATCGGGGTCTGTCTCTCCTAGGCTTCTTGCCAGGAGACTCACACTGCTTTCTTAATACCATTTTGTTTACTTCCTTGTATATAAGACACTCTTCACAGATTTGTTTAGCAACTATCTATCTATCTATCTATCTATCTATCTATCTATCTATCTATCTATCTATACTTATACATCCACATTTCTTTAAAGCTAGGACACACATTGCTTACACTCTCCAGTGGACTCCTTGATGTAAAAATTGACAAAATTTCCCTCATGATTTGTTAATTAACCATTTCTCTCCCATCAAACAATAACCAATGGCTTTGCTCAGTTTCAATCAAATTTTTCTTTTCAGCTTCTATGAACACAAATATTGCTTTTGTCTTAAGGACTTGGGGGTTCAACATATGCATCTTCATATATTCTATGGACAGGACAGCCTCCTTAGCTTCCTTGTCTGCTAATCTATTCCCCATCATCTTATACCAAAGATCCTTATAAAACACTTCTTAATAAGAATATTTCTCCTTAAAAAAACTGGTTTATTTTTATATTATTAACTACTAGACAATTCTTAAATTCTCTAGTCAAAAATCTTTCCTACATAATTGACAAGAGGACAAAATTAATTGACAAAAGGAGGTTTCACGGGTCTTTTATTCACATAATTAACTTTCACAAGCATACTTCTGTAAATACTTGATTTATGCAATAACTCCAAATATCTTCGTTAACAGTCTCACATATTTCATAAATGATAGCAAACAATCTTAATTGAAACTTCCTTTAAAACAAAGACAAACTTGAAATTTTATGGGTTTTTTTTCCTTTCCGTTCAATAAACATTTATTTAAGGTCTATTATATGTAAGATGAGAGTCAGATTGGAGTAGCAGATAGAAAGTTGGCCTTGGAGTCAGGAAATCCTGGGTTCAAGTTTCAACTCAGATACACACTGGTCAGTGAATTTGGGAAAGTCACTTAAACTTGCTCCAGGCAACTTTCTTCTTCCCCTCCCCCCCCCCCCAAATCCTTGTTTATTTTTACTATGTTAAGACAGAGAAATTGCATTGTGCTTGAAACAGTATCAATAGTATATTTTTAAATTAAATTTTATGTTTATTTTTAGTTTACATCATTCATTTCTACAAGACTTTGAGTTACAAATTTTCTCCCTGTCTTTTCCCTACCCACCACCCCAAAACAGCAATCTCACTGTATACTCCCTCCCCCAATCTGCTCTCTCCTATATCCTCTCCCCTCCCCCCCCTACAACTTTCTGGTAGGGCAAGATGGATTTCCATCCCCTAGTGCCTGTATATCTTATTTCCCAGTTGCATGTAAAATAATAAAAATTATTATTATTATTATTATATATTTTAAAACATTTGATTCAAAAACTATCAGTTCCAGATTCTTTCCCTTCCTCCTTCATCACCCACCCTTACTGGAAAGATAAACAATTCAATATAGGTTGTACATGTCTAGCTATGCAAAACATTTCCATAGTGGATATGTTGTGAAAGACTGATTGTATTTCCCTCCATCCTATCCTGCCCCCCACTTGTTCTATTCTCTACTTTGACCCTGTCCCTTTTCAAAAGCTCTGGCACCTCTGGGCTTCTAACTACCCTCCCCCACAAACTGCACTCCTCTCCATCATCCCCCCTCTCATGCCCTTCCCCCTACTCTCCTATAGGGTGAGATGCCCTATTTAGTGAGTATGTCATTCCCTCCCTAAGCCAAATTCAATGAGAGTAAGGTTGACCCATTCCCTTTTGCCTCTTGTTCTTCCCCTCCATTGTAACAGTTTTCCCTTACCTCTTCTATATGAGATAATTTACCCCATTCTGTCTCTCCCCATCTCCTTTCATTATATGCCTCTCTCACTTCTCAATTTCACCTTTTAAGTATGATTCCTTCCTATTCAATTGACCCCGTGCCCTCTGTCTATGTATATCTATACATAAATGTACACACTCTCACATATGTATTCATATGCCCATGTGCCTTCCTATATAGACATATATGTATGTGTGTGTGTATACACACACACATTTATATTCCCTTCAACTATCCTCACACTGAGGGATCAAAGGGCTTGGAATATGATATTCTGGAGGTCAAAGGAGCTGGGATTAAAACCAAAAATCAACTACCCAGCAAAACTGAGTATTGTGTTTCAGGGGAAAATATGGTCATTCAATGGAATAGAGAACTTTCAAGCATTCTTAATGAAAAAACTAGAGTTAAATAGAAAATTTGACACTCAGATACAAGAAGCAAGAGAAGCATGAGAAGGTAAACAGGGAAAAGAAATCATAAGGAACTTATCAAAGTTGAACTATTTACCTTCCTTCATGGAAAAATGATAATTGTAACTTAAGAAACTTTTCTCAGTATGAGAATAGTCAAAGGGAATAGAAATGTATACACACACACATACAAACACACATATACATGTATGTATAGATACTTATATATGTCTATATAGGAGGATATATGGGCATATGAATTCCTCTCTCACCTTTCAATTTCACCTTTTAAGTATCATCCCTTCCTTTTAAATTGGTTCTGTGCCCTCTGTCTATGTATACCTGTACACACATATATATACACACTCACATATGTATTCATATGCCCACATACCTTCCTATAGGGCATGGTGAATTTCTATGTGCCCGTGCCTGTATATCTTATTTCCCAGTTACATGTAGAAGCTGACAGATCCTATGTTATCCTGATTGTGTTTCCACAATATTCAAATTGTTTCTTCCTGGCTGTTTATAATATTTTCTCCCTGATCTGGGAACTCCAAAACCTGGCTATAATATTCCTAGGAGCTTTCTTTTGGGGATCTTTTTCCAGAGGTGATAGGTAGATTCTTTCAATTTCAGGGGAAAAATGTTGGTACACCAAACTTCAGAGAATACAAACAAATTACAGGCAGACAACAAATACAAAGAAACATCAGTAGACAGGCTTCCAACTGTCTGACCATTACATCTATACCTAGTCAGTTACCAGAGAGGGAAACATCAACATCTGGGTTTTCAAAGCCAGGGGGCTCAATTGCTGCCCAGAGTCTGGTAAAATCATACTCTTCTGAAAGTGAGCCCCAAAACAAAATCTCACATCAGGGTATATATGGCCTTCTCCTGGCTCAGAGAATGTCACAACTCTATTGATCCATTGCCCAAACACAAAGTATCAAGATATGGGCATTCCTGAAAAACAAGTCTCCAGCCACAGGCTCCAGGTGACTACATTAAGCCTATTAAGGGGAAGAGAATATTTTTCAAATCTGGGAAGGTTCTCGGAATCACTTCAGTCTATCAAAGTGCTTAGGGATAAGGAAGATCTTAAATTCCCATTCCCATAACAAAATGGTTACCAAGTCTTTTTAATCTAAATAGTAAAATATTTTCTCTTTCTTGAACATAGATGCACACTTCACACAAAAACACACAGACCAAACACAGAGTCCCAACCAGACTGAACCAGAAATCTAGACTATTTAAGTCAATTTCACTTGGTCATTTTCTTTTTTTCTTTCTCTTTATACTTTGGCAACTTATCCTGATGAGGTGCAGGCTCTGGGAATCCCCTTGAGATCTCCTTGAATCTTTGAGGTATAGACTCTGGGAACCCCTCTTGAACCCTGATTAAATTCACCCATTTGATGAGGCATTTGCATGAGGCCATAAGCCTTACATTGTGGCTGGGCCCAGACCTCTGTTACTAGACTTCCCACCCTTGAGCCTATCAAAATATCAATCTACCCAATATCCAGGTTGTACTGTAGCAGGACACTCCTTTTCATTGCCAGGAGGCTCTGGGAGATACTTATTGGCATATTCAGTCAGAGCATTCCTGACAGCTCCTAATGGAGTTGCAAATTGGATAATTAAATGCTGTTCTGGGTCCACCAGGATGTCAGAGGTTAGGAAGGGCCTCCCATGTTCAAAGGCATGAAGCTTGATACTTTCCCGAGGTCTGATTAGGACTCTGAGAAGCCCAATGGGGAGATTCTTAATGTCTTGAGTCATGGAGAACTCAAAAGGGAGAACAGTTAGATGTCAAATGGAAGGGACCCTACAGAGTCATACTCACCACTCCAATGGCAGTAAAACTCGAAGGTCTCCCCAGCTGTACTCATAATTCTAAGATTAACCAGCACCACTTCTTTCTTCCCCCCACCCCAGAGACTCCAGAATATACCTGTGGAGAACCTTAATCTACTGTTTAGAAAGACCCCAGGTCCCTCCAGCAAAAAGAATAAAAAGAGGTGAAATTATACCTGCCCTTTTCCTTTTGGCCTTGACACAGTCACCTTTAATTCCAACCAGGAAAATTGTCTTTTCTCTCTCTTTTTTTTTTTGGTGCCTCTTTGGTCTTTGTTTGCTTAATGTCCTTGCCAGGTTTGTCTCCTCCAGGGTTCAAGCCATCAACCTGGGGATGACCACTAAGGCTATGTAAATCTCAGACCGAATCCAAGTTTCCCAGGCCACTGGACCTGGCATCATCCATGTTCCAGATTCTGACCCCCTTGAATGGGACCCAGAGAGGCAGGGACAGCTCTATGCCCCTTGCCAGCAGGAGGCACTTTCAGAAGCTGAGACCTTTGCCTTTGATCCCAAAGGAATTTGGGTCCCATTTGTTTGAGGGGGAATGATGAGGTGCAGGCTCTGGGAATCCCCTTGAGCTCTTCTTGAATCTTTGAGGTATAGGCTCTAGGAACCCCTCTTGAACCCTGATTAAATTCACCCATTTGATGAGGCATTTGCATGAGGCCATAAGCCTTACATTGTGGCTGGGCCCAGACCTCTGTTACTAGCCTAGCCCTCCATTGTCCATCAACTTCCCACCCTTGAGCCTATCAAAATATCAATCCACCCTTGAACTGGCCTAACCCACCATTGTCTATAGTCTCCAGGTAGCCTCCAGCAACTTCCCACCCTTAATCACTCCTTTACCTCATCTGACATCTCTTGAAGATCCTCCCCAAACTCCTCCTCTAGACTACCCCTAGATTCCTCCCACAACTTTCTGTATATAAGATCCCATCTTTCCTCCATGTATGTGAGAGCACCATAGAATGACCTAGCACAGACTTACTCTGTGTCCAATACAAGTGAACTTTTAATAAACTTTACTTTTCTTTGGCTGAGAAGACTTGACTCAAATTCATTCAGCAATACCCAGTGTGTTGGTATTTTGGGGTATCCAGAGCAATCCTAATCCTCTTTATGGGTAACCTCTTCAATCCCAGTTGCTAAATTAATTTCACAAGGGAGTATCAGGGGGAATTGAAGGGAAAATCCCTTCCCAACTCTGTTCCCAATTAATTCTTTGCTTGTGGGTGAAAGCGAAATTTCCCTTGACACAGGGTCAGGCAAGAGGATTCGTCAGTTGTCTTCCCCCTCCTGCAGGTTCAAGGTGTAGCCAAACTGTAATGGTCTCTTGGTCCAGGAATTTTGGAGCCAGAAGATCATGTCAGAAACCCCTTGTCAGGGTCTGATCAGAAACAAGCCTCCAGGTCTCCTCAACTCCTGCCCAGACTCAATTGATTTCACCCACTACCAAGTCACCCAGGCCTCTCCTTTCCTGGGTCCGTGCACAGACTTATGTGACTGCAATGACTTTTTTCCTCACAAGTAATCTTTGTTTCCCCCTTTAGATGTTTTCTGCTCTCAACTTCAGACTCCTTCAGGCCTCACTCTCAAGAAAAGGGAATTTCTCCCCCACCTCACCAAGAGGTCTCTTGAAAACCTAATGGGATGTCCTGCCTGTTGGTCAAAGTTGGGGAGCCCTTCCTCTCCTCTCCAGAGAAGAGTTTGGAAAATCTCGGTGGGACCTCCAAACTGTGTGAAATGACAGAGTTTGGAGCCTGAGTCTGAGATCAGAAAAGGTCTTTATTCTTTCTCATGAGAAAGAGCACTGCCCCTGTCGCTCAAATGGCATCTGCCAGGGAGTGCAACATGTGGAAGCAAGCCCATGGTTATATACTCCCTAATACAGAAACCCCAAACCCCAACTGGTCTTCACTCCCATTGGTGGGATGGTGGGTTCACAATCTAAGCACGGGAATCTATCTTGGAAACAAAGAACATGGAAACATGCGGGTGCCCAATGCAAGGCCAGGAAAGCAGTTTTATCCTTATTTGGTATATCTTGTACTGGGGTGGCCCTGGGGAGGGTCTCCATTGCTCTAAGTCCCAGATTCCTATAAGGTCAGGTAACTTCTAAACTTAGGCCTAGTGTGTTGAGCACAACTCCACTTTTCCCTTCTCCTAATTGATCTGTGGGCAGGAGTTTCAGCCTAGGGTAAAATCCCTGCTCCATTCTTCCCCATTTCCTGCCCCTCCGCCCCCCCCCCACCAGGTGTTCCCCATCTCCACACATTCTGGGTTCCCTGTCCTTCAGCCTAGGGAAAACCTTCTTGGGCGAGGGAAAATATACAAATATACACTGATCAATCACTGATTGTAGTTTCAGCTTACATAACCTGACTATTGTAATCTCTTTAAAAACCGGCACATTGTCCATGCCAATTCACTGTCTGATCTGGGTATGTGACCCCAGCAGTCCCATGGTAATAAAATCCACTTCCAAATTTATTCTTGGAGATCTATCTTGCTCCTTTATGCTCTGCAAGTGGATGCTGAAACCACTCTAAATTTAATGTTTCAGAATGGGGAAACTTCACTGCAAGTTATCCCTCAGAGATCTATAAGGTATGATTAAATTTTGTTTCCACAGAAATTACATGAAACATGATTTGAAGTCATACTGGTGGCTAATATCAGAGACAGAATTGATTGTAGTGGGGGATGATCAGGGTGGCCTGATAATCAGCTTATCTACTACTTTTCTTTGTTCTGAGAAGGCCTTTTTCCTGTGTGTCCAGGTGTGATTCACAAAGAATGAAGCCCATTGAGGCAGACCAGTCTTAGATAATGGAACTTTTTATCATGGGTATCCTGGATTCAAATCTTCAAACTCACAGCCTTTGTCAATTTTCTTAACAACTGAAAATTTCTTTCTCCTGCTATCTGATGCAGACAAATGGGGAGGAGACTAAAAGTATTTTTTTTTTTTGGCTTGGCATTTCCTTTGTTAAAGAATAAAATATATGAGGATGAAAAGGGCGGAGGGAATTAAAATGTGGAAATTAGAAGATGTAGTCAGGGGGTGGGGTTTAGTGAACCCTGGAATGGTTCACACAAAATGATAAGGTCTTCCAACAGAGTACCAGATGATCAGGTACATTCTCTGATAAGACAGTTTTTTTTAATAGTATTTTATTCCCCCCCCCCAATTACCTGCAAAGATATTTATCAATATTTATTTTTGTAAGATTTTGAGTTTCAAAATTTTCCCCTTCTCTCTCTTCCCTCTACCCTCCCTGAGACAGCTAGCAATCTGATATAGATTATACATGTACAATTATGTTAAACATATGTCCACATTAGGCACATTGTTATTAGAACAAAAGGGAAAAACCATGAGAAAAAAAAAACAAAAATAGTGAAAATAGTATGCTGCTCTCTGTGTTCAGACTCCAGTTTTTTCTCTGGATGTGGATAGCATTTTCCATCATAAGTCCTTTGTAATTATCTTGGATCATTGTATTGCTGAGTCATTCATAGTTGGTCATCACACAATGTTGCTGTTACTATGTACAATGTTCTTCCATTTCTGTTCATGTCACTCAACATCAGGTCATGTAAGACTTTCCAGGTTTTTCTGAAATCCACCGGCTCATCATTTCTTATAGCACAATAGTATGCTGTTACACAACCTTTTCAGCCATTCTCCAATTAATGGACATCCTCTTAATTTCCAATTCTTTGCCACCACAAAAAGAACTGCTATAAATATTTTTTAATATAGGTTATTTTCCCTTTTTTATGATCTCTTTAGGATACGGACCTAGTAATGGTATTGCTGAATCAAAAGGTATGCACAGAAGATTCTGGGAAGATGGTGGAGTAGGTCAGAAAATTCTGCACTTTCAAGATTTCCCCCCACAAAAGAGTTAAAATAGCACCTTAGAGTGAATGAAGTGTGGGTGGAGATAAATAAGAACAGGGGAGTAATCTGGGTCATTCCCCGACAATTTGAGAAGATCAGAAGAAAAATCTCAAGATGAGTTTTAGTCCCTGTGAAGAGTAAAAACCTCCAGGCTAGGTTCTATTTTAAAAGCAAGAGGCTAGCCTCTTAAACAACAAGTGGCAAGCCCTGGGGTTAGTTGGTTGGGGAGGCTGCCTTGACCCCAGCCACCAGAACTTTTACTCCTGGGATAGTGAGGGGAGTTGGGAGTCTGAGCCTGGGAAGATCTAGGCAACCTCTGATGACCAGGAATGCCAGACCCAGCTGTGCTGCAAAGAGCAGCAAGGTGAGAAGGAACCAGCACCTGCCCAGTGAGTGCAGAAGCAGTGGGGCAGAAAGCCCCTGGCTGTGGTCACTTATAGGAGGTTGGAGGTTTGGTTTTGGTTTCAGGTTAAAGGGAGGAACTGAAGATCTGGGACAAGAGGCACCATTTCCCATGCCCCAGGTCTAGATGTGACTAGAAATAATTAGGATATTACCACCAAAAAATGCACAGGCAAAGGAGAAAGAACTCAACCATAGAAATCTATTATGGGAAGAGAGATGACCAAGTTTTATCTTCAGAGGGGCATATTGAAGTAAAGAAACCCCCAAAGAGTAATGTCAAATGGACACCTGCCCAAATAGAATTCACAGAAGATCTTTAAAAAGACTTCAAAAATCAAATGACGGAGATGGAGGAAAAACTAAAAAAGAAAATAAGAATAATTCAAGAAAAATGAGAAGGGTATGAAAGGAAAGTTAACCAACTAGAAAAAGAGATTCAAAATCTTAAGGAAGAAAATGTCACCTTGGAAATTAGAATTAGGCAAAGGGAAGCTGGAATTGTAAGAGATCAAGAAATGATTAAACAAAATACGAATAATGAAAAAAATAGAAGAGAAAGTGAAACTTCTTACAAGAAAAACAACAGATTTGGAGACTAGATCAAGAAGATAAATTTTAAAAATAATTGGAGTAACTGAAAGTTATGATAAAAAAAATCTTGATACAATAATACAAGAAAAAAATCAAAGAAAATTGTCTTGAATCATTAGAATTAAGGGGGAAAGTAGAAATAGAAAAAATCCATCAATCACCACTTAAAAGAGATCCTATGAGGAAAACTTTGATCATAAATTCTTCCCTTCTCCATAGATCTAACAGGTAAACTGTTCCTTGTTCTCCTAATTTGCTTATGGTATCACCCTTCATGTCTAAATCATGTATTCATTTCACCCTTATCTTTGTATAGGGTATGAGATATTGGTCTATGTCTAGTTTCTGCCATACTGTTTTCCAGTTTTCTCAGCAGTTTTTGTCAATCATGAGTTCTTATCCCAGAATCTAGAGTCTTTGGGTTTGTCAAATGGTAGGTTAGGTTACTATAATCTTTTACCACTGTCTTGTGTACTTAACCTATTCCACTTATCCACCACTCTATTTCTTAGCCAGTACCAAATAGTTTTGATGATTGCTGCTTTATGATATAGTTTTAGATCTGATATAGCTAGGCCATCTTCCTTTGAATTTTTTTTAATTCCCTTGATATTCTTGACCTTTTGTTCCTCCAGATGAATTTTGTTATTATTTTTTCTAGCTCTATAAAATAATTTTTGGTAGTTTTGTCGGTATGGTACTAAATAAGTAAATTAATTGAGGTAGAATTGTAATTTTTATTATATTAGCTTGGCCCACCCATGAACAATTGATATTTTTTCAGTTGTTTAAATCTGACTTTATTTGTGTGAAGTGTTTTGTAATTGTGTTCATATAGTTCCTCAGTTTGTCTTGGCAGGTAGATTCCCAAATATGTTGTGTACAGCTATTTTAAATAGAATTTCTCTTTCTATCTTTTGTTGCTGAGCTTTGTTGGTAATATATAAAAATGCTGATAATTTATGTGGGTTTATTTTATATCCTGCCACTTTGCTAAAATTGTTAATTGTTTCTACTAGATTTTTAGTTGATTCTCTAGGATTCTCTAAGTATATCATCTTATCATCTGCAAAGAACAATAGTTTTGTTTCCTCATTGCCTCATCTAATTCCTTCAATGTCTTTTCTTTCTCTTCTTGCTAAGGCTAATGCTTCTAGTATAAGAGTGAATAATAGTGGTGATAATGGGCCATCCTTGTTTCACCCCTGATCTTATTGGGAATGCTTCTAGCTCATCCCCATTACATATAATGCTTCCTGATGGTTTTAGATAGATGCTACTTATTATTTTAAGGGAAACACCATTTATTCCTATACTTTCTAGTGTTTTTAATAGGAATGGGTATTGTATTTTGTCAAAAAGGCTTTTTATGCATCTCGAGATAATCATGTGATTTCTGGTGGCTTTGTTATTGATATGGTCAATTATGCTGATAGTTTGCCTAATACTGAACCAGCCCTGCATTCCTGGTATAAATCCCACCTGGCCATAGTGTATTATCCTTGTGATAAATTGATTTAATCTCTTTGCTAATATTTTATTTAAAATTTTTGTATCAATATTCATTAGGGAAATTGGTCTGTAATTTTTTTGTTTTGATTCTTCCTGGTTTAGGCACCATAGTTGTGTCATTAAAGGAATTTTGTAGGACTCCTTCTTCACCTATTTTTCCAAATAGTTTATATGATATTGGAATTAATTGTTCTTTAAATGTTTGATAGGATTCACTCGAAAATGCATCTGGCCCTGGAGATTTTTTCTTATGGAGCTCAATGATGACTTGTTCATTTTTTTTTCTAAAATGGGGTTATTTAAGTATTTTATTTCCTCTTCTGTTAATCTGGACAATTTATATTTTTGTAAATATTTTTCCATTTCTCTTATATTGTCAGATTTATTGGCATATAGTTCAGCAAAATAGCACCTAATTATTGTTTTAATTTATTCTTCATTTGGTGGTGAATTCACCCTTTTCATTTTTGATACTGGTAATTTGGTTTTCTCCTTTCTTTTTTTAAATCAAATTAACCAAAGGTTTATCTATTTTGTTGTTTTTCCCCCCAAAAAAACAGCTCTTAGTTTTACATATATGTTCAACATGTATATATGTTCAATAGTTTCCTTATTTTCAATTTTATTAATCTTTCCTTTGATTTTTAGGATTTCTAATTTGGTATTTAATTGGGGATTTTTAATTTTATCTTTTTCTAACTTTTTTAGTTCCATGACCAATTCATCGATCTCCTCTTTCTCTGTTTTATTCATGTAAGTATTTAGAGATATAAAATTTCCTCAAAGAACTGCTTTGGCTGCATCCCATAAGTATGTTGTCTCACTATTGTCATTCTTTTTGATGAAAGCATTGATTATTTCTGTGACTTGTTGTTTGGCCCACTCCTTCTTTAGGATTAGATTATTTAGTTTCCAATTTGTTTTTAGCCTATTTTTCCATGGCCCTTTATTATATGTAATTTTTATTGCATCATGATCTGAAAAGTATATATTTAATATTTCTGTCTTTATACATTTGATTGGGGTGGGTGACAAGGAAGGAAGGGAATGAATCTGGAATTGAAAGTTTTAAAATCAAATATCCAAATATACATATATGTGTATGTATATATATATATATGTATATATATATATATATATATATATATACTCTTATTAATACCATCTTACATGTAATTGGGAAATAAGATATACAGGCACTCAGGCATAGAGATCCACTGGAAAAGTAGAAAGGGGTATGGGTGAAAATATAGGAGAGAGCAGATTGGAGGAGGGGATATCCTGTGGGACTGCTATTTTGGGGCAGTGGGTAGGGGAAAAATGGGGAGAAAATTTGTAACTCAAAATCTGGCGGAAATGAATGATGTAAATCAGAAGTTAATAAAGCATTTTTAAAAAATAAATAAATAGAAATATACATTTGATTGTGAGGTTTTTATGCCCTAATACATGGTTAATTTTTCTGTTGGTGTCATGTAACATGGAGAAAAAGGTATATTCCTTTCTATCCCCATTCAATTTTCTCCAGAGGTCTATCATATCTAACTTTTCTTAAATTCTATTCACTTCCTTAACTTATTTCTTGTTTATTTTTTGGTTAGATTTATATAGTTTTGAGGTGGGGTTTGAGGTCCCCTACTTTTGTATAGTTTTGCTGTCTCTTTCTGTAACTCACTTAACTTGTTCTCTAAGAATTTGAATGGTACATCACTTGGTACATATATGTTTAGTATTGATATTACTTCATTGTCCATAGTACCTTTTAGCAAGATGTAGTTTTTTTCCTCATCTCATTTAATTAGATATATTTCTGCTTTTGCTTTGTCTGAGATCAGGATTACTACCTCTGCTTTTTTTATGTCAGCCAAAATATAATATATTCAGCTCCAGACTTTTACCTTTACTGTTTTTGTACCCCCCTACTTCAAATGTGTTTCTTGTAAACAACATATTTTAGGATTCTGGTTTTTAATCCACTCTGTTATACACTTCTGCTCTAGAATAGAGTTCATCCCATTCATGTTCAGCATTATGATTACTAACTGTGTATCTCCCTCAATCCTATTTCCCCCATTTATCCTTTTCTCTCTCCTTTCACCCTGTCCCTCCTTACAAGCGTTTTGCTTCTAACCACTACCCCCCTCAATCTGGCCTTCCTTCTATCAGTCCCCTTCCCTTTTTTCCCCTTCCTCTCCTACTTCCATGTAGGGTAAGATAAATTTCTATACCCAACTGAGTGTGTATATTATCCCCTCTTTGAGGCAAATCCTATGAAAATAAGGTTCAAACAATGCTCACCCCTCCCTTCTTTCTCTCTACTTTAATAGATCCTTTGCACCTCTTCATATGATGTAATTTACCCTATTCTGCCTTCCCCCTTTCCTTTTCTCCCAGGACAATCTTTTTTTCACCCCTTAATTTTTTTATGGTTGTTGTCCATTCTCAGAGAGAACAAAATGACATTACCATGTTAGAGTTAAGCTTACAATGCATTCAGCTGTGGCTGATCAAGCCAATATGAGCTTGGGACACTTTACTCCAGGTTAGGCACAAATAGTCCATGTGAATATTTGGGGTGGATTCTCTAACATCTCATGTTTCTTTTGAGTTGCTTCAATTCTGCTTTGCTCATAGAGCACAGTACCTTCTCTGATGTGGGCTTGCCATGCTGAGTGGTCCTGTGCCTGTGTCTTGCATGTCACACAATCAATTCCAAAGTTCTTGAGAGAGACCTCGAGAGTGTCCTTGTATGGCTTCTTCTGACCACCATATGAATGCTTTCTCTGTGTGAGTTCTCCATAAAATATTCTTTTAGGCAAGTTTACATTTGGTATTTGAATGATGTGGCCAGCCCATCATAGTTGCGCTCTCTGTGGTAGAGTTTGAATACTTGGAAGTTTAGTTCAAGAAAGGACCTCAGTGTCTGATATCTTATCCTGCCAGGTGATCTTCAGAACCTTCCTAAGACAATTCAAATGGGAGCAATCCAGGTTCTTGGCATGGTGCTGGTACACTGTCCAGGTTTCACAGGCATAACAACAAGGTCAGCACAGTAGCTCTGTAGACCTTCAATTTGGTAGTCAGTCTTCTCTCCCACACTTTTTTTCAGAGCCTCCCAAACACTGAGCTAGCTCTGGCAATAACTACATCAATCTCATTATCAATGTGTACAGACCTAGCTGCATCTCAGCTTCAGACGCTATATTGAGAGCACAATCAATTGCAGATAAAAAGTGATACACCAACACTCCCTTCACTTGGGTCTTGTCCTGTAGTCTTTTCAAGTTGAAGAATTTATCACAAGTGCAGTAGCTGACCTTGATGCCATGTTTGTCCTCATTGAAGGTGTTTGGTGACATAGCTGAAAATATCATAATAAAAAGCATGGGAGCAAGCACACAGCCTTGTTTCACTCCATTGGTGACTGGGAAAGCATGAGAGCATCATCCATTATACAGAACCCAGCAAGTATGCATGAAATTGATTTACAATACTGTTGAACTTCTCCACTCAACCAAATTTTGACATAATTTTCCATAAGCCCTCATGACCAATTGTATCAAAGGCCTTGGTCAGATCAACAAATGCTGCATAAAGAACTCTATTCTGCTCTTTGCATTTCTTATGGAGTCATCAGGCAGCAAATACAATATTGACCATTTCTCAACCCTTTCTGAAGCCACAGGACTCTGGCAAGAATATTTTTATCAGTGACTAAGAGAGGGACCTCCCTGTGATTGTCACAGGACAATCTATTTCCTTTACCTTTATAGAGATGGACAATGTAGGCATCCTTGAACTCCTGGGGGATAACCTCCTCTTGCCATATAACCTGGAAAATTTCAGTCATTTTTTGTACGAGCAATGGACTCCCTGTCTTGTAAATCTCAACTGGAATAGAATCAGCACCAGGTGCTTTGCCACACAAAAAGAGTCTAATGGCATTCAAAACATATCCTCCAGTTGAAGCGTCAGCAAGGGAGGGGATTGACTTCAACCTGAGGTAAACAGCTGAAGGCTTCAGCATTGATGGATGATGGTCTGTTGAGAACACTATGGAAGTGTTCAACCCATTTCTGTAGGATCATGCCCTCATTACTAGTCAATTTGGCTCCAACAGCACTGAGTAGTTAAGATGCATCATAGGTCTTTGGCTAATAAATAGCCTTCAGAGAATCATAGAATCACTTTGGATTGTTACTATCAGCATAAAACTGAATTTTTCATCTGCCTTCTTACTGAGCCAAGAATCCTGCATCTCTCTAAGTTTTGCTTGTACTTTACTTTTGATGGAGTTAAATGGTGCCTTCTTGGACGTGGATAAAATATCCTGCTGATAAACCCTGTGGAGTTCTTGTTTTTCATTTAGCAATTTCTGAATTTCTCCATTTTCATCAAACCAGTCTTCGTGTTTGTGACCCAGATGACTCAGATGAGCAAATGCAGTGCTATAAACCAACTCTCTGAAAGTTGCCCACTCCTTTTCTGCTCTACTATTACCAATTGTGTATTGACTCAACTTTCCTTCCAAGTCAGCAACAAACTGTTCCCACTCAGAGAAATGCTCTAATCTGTTTACATTAATTCTTCTGGTAGTCATTTTGCCTTGGGGCCTGACACTTTTGTTGAATGTGAATATTTAACTTGGAGAGGATAAGTCTTTGCTATTCTCCCATCTTGTCTGTCTCTTCTCCTTACAATGTTCAATTGCCAATGTTTGCTGCAAGGGCACATCCATAAAGTTTTATTGCACTTAGGTAAACAGAAGACAGTGTTGGTGATAAGGTCATGAGATGCACAAGTCTTCAGTAGTAATTAACCATTGCTGTTGCGGTTTTCAACTCTATTCCTCCCAAGGACTCCCTGCCATGTCTGGAAGTCTGAGTCTTTTCTAGTATTAAAATTTCCTGGAGTTATAAGCTTTTCCTCTTTCAGCACATTGATGATCAGGATCTCTAGGTCTTCATAAAATTTTTCTTTTACCTCATCAGGGTTCATCATGGTGGGAGCATAGGCACAGATGATGGTGGCATAGTGTGTTCTTGCACATGGCAATTGCATTGTCCCAAGTCTGTTGTTCACTCCTTTTGGTAAGCATACAAGCTGTTTGACTAGATTAGTTTTGATTGCAAAACCTACATCAGCTTCATAGCATTCCCCTTCACTGTGGCCATTCTAGAAAAATTTGTATTCAGCTCCAATTTCAGTTAGCTGGCCTTCATTCAACAGCCTTGTTTCACTCAGGACTGCTATTGGGATGAAACACTTACTGAGTTCTTTCACAGCAAGAGCTGTTTGTGGATTTTGTTTTGTCTATAAGTGTGTGCACATATACTGATGGTGAGTGGAATCATTTTTGCAGAAGCATCTTTTTTTGTGTTTCGACCACAGGGTGGGATCCCAAATGCTACAGTAATCAGGCCAGGGTTAGGTAAGCAGACAATTTTTAGGGCATATTTTCTAGCCCCTTCCTCACATCAAGAGGTGAGTGATGTGATCCTTAAAAAGCTGCTCAGATTGGGGCAGCTAGGTAGCGCAGTGGCCTTGGAGTCAGGACAACCTGAGTTTAAATGCGGCCTCAGACACTTAACATTTACTAGCTGTGTGACCTTGGGCAAGTCACTTAACCCCAATTGCCCTGCCTTCCCCCTCCAAAAAGCAAGAAAAAAAATGCTGCTCAGATACCCAGGGAACTACCTAATCCTAGAGCTGCTTCCTGTGAGAAATCAACCTTATGGCCTAAGCCTCTTGTATACAGGGTTGTGACTACAGCTCCTAGTATATCCCTACCTGCTGATTCATGAGATACAGTTGTTAAGAGTTATAAGCATCATCTTTCCTTGTAGGGATATAAAGAGTTTAATCTGGTTGAATAACATGTTATTTTTTTCTTTCCTGTTTACCTTTTTATGCTCCTCTTGAGTCTTGTATTTGAAGATCAAATTTTCTGTTCAGTTCTGGTCTTTTTATCAGGAAAGTTTCAAAATCCCCTGTTTCATTGAATATCCATCTTTTTCCCCTGATGGATTATGTTCAATTTTGCTGGGTAGTTGATTCTTAGTTATAATCCATGTCCTTTGCCTTCTGCAATAGTATATTCCAAGACCTCTAGTCTTTTAATGTAGAAGCTACTAAATCCTGTGTAATTCTGACTATGGCTACACAATATTTGAATTGTTTCTTTCTGGCTGCTTGCAATATTTTCTCCTTGACCTGATAATCCTGGAATTTGGCTACAATATTCCTCAGAGTTTTCATTTTGTGATCTCTTTCAGGAGGTGATCAGTGGGTTCTTTCAATGACTATTTTACTCTCTGGTTCTAGGATATCAGGGTAGTTTTCCTTGATAGTTTCTTGAAAATGTTATCCAGAATCTTTTTTTGATCATGGCTTTCAGGTAGTCCAATAACTCTTAAATTATATCTCCTCAATCTTTTTCCCAGGTCAGTTGTTTTTCCAGTTAGGTATTTTACATTTTTTCTTATTTTCCCATTTTTTTCCCATTTCCATTCTTTTGATTTTGTTTGACTGATTCTCAATGTCTCATAGAGTCATTAGCTTCCATTTGCCCAATTCTAATTTTTAAGGAATTATTTTCTTCAGTTAGCTTTTGTATCTCCTTTTCCATTTGGCCAATTCTATTTGTAAAGGAGCTGTTTTCTTCAGTGGATATTTTACCAATTCTATTTTTTCTTCAGTCAATTTTTGTACTTCCTTTTTCAAGCTATTGACTCTTTTTTTTTCATAATTCTCCTGCATAACTCTCTTTTCTTTTTCCAATTTTTTTTCTGCCTCTCTTACTTGATTTTTAAAATCTTTTTTGACACCACCTGAAAGAGATCCTATGAGGAAAACCCATAGGAATATCATAGTCAAATTCTGAAACCCCTAGCTCAAGGATAAAATATTACGAGTAACAAGAAAAAAGCAATTTAAATATAGTGGTGGCACAATTAGAATCACATGAGATGTAGTATCAGTAACACTAAAAGACCGCAGGTCTTGGAACACTATATGTTGAAAAGCAAAAGAACTGAGGTTCTGGCCAAAAATATACCCAGCAAAACTAAGCATAATCCTGAACAACAGCAACAAAAAGGCATTGAATGAACTGTCAGACTTTCAGGACTTTGTTGAAAACAAAACAAAACAAAACACCTGAACTTAATAGAAGATTTGATGTACAAGAGCCAAGAAGAATATAAAGTACATACTAATGACCAATTACAAGGGACTGGGGTGAGAGTTGAGAGTGGCTTCAAGAACTTGTAGCATGTGCAGTGGCCACACCCCACCCCAGTAAACCATTTGGGCAGACAGGATAAACCAGGTTGAGGGTAACTGAGGGGTCTTAAACCTGTTGGTGAGCAAGGGAGGTGTCTACCCCAAGCATGTGATGACTCCCTCTGGTGGAATGGGAGAATGAGAATAATTTGTTCCGACAGCCATGAAGGCAGCTAAAGCAGGTAGAGTGCTTGGAGCTTGGTTAGACACTGAAGATGCCAAGGTCATCCACTGCAGCTTTGTGTGTGTGTGTGTGTGTGTGTGTGTGTGTGTGTGTGTGTGTGTGTTTGCGCACGCGCGCACGCTTTTTTGGAGGGGAGAAGGCAGGGCAATTGGCATTAAGTGACTTGCCCAAGGTCACATGGCTAGTAAGGATTAAGTGTCTGAGGCCAGATTTAAACTCAGGTCCTCCTGACTCCAGAGCCGGTATTCTATTCATTGTGCCACCTAGCTGCTCTGATCCAGTCCACTGCATCTTGAGCCATCACTAGTCGTTTTGATTCTGTCCTGCCACTGGACTGTGATGACTCTGAAGGAGAGTGAGGCCAACGACTTTGTGCAACTCTGGCTCATTTAAATCCAATTTATGCATGGATCGAAAGACATCACCAATACCTTTTTACAAAGCATTTTACCTATCTCAAAGTCCTGTGGTGACAGGCAGGTGAAGAAGCAGCAGGTGCAGATACACTGGGAGGTATAGTCACAATCCTATACAAAGGCAGCCCAGGCTATAGTGTCGTTTTCTCACTGGAAGCAGCAGTGGAATTTGGCAGCCCCCTGGGTGTCTGAGTAGCTTTTTAAGGATCACACTGCTCACCTCCTGGTGTGAGGATGGGCTAGCAAAGGTGTCCTAAAAATTGTCTGCTTACCCAACTGTGGCCTGATTGCCTCAGTTGGTAGGGGATTTCACTCTGGTAAAAACACAAAAAAACGTACAAAAATTCTGCAAAGACAATTCTACTCACTGTTGGCACATGGAATGTATGCACACTTATAGACAACACAAAGTCTAGTAGACCTGAAACAGCTCTTGTTGCAGGAGAACTATGCCTGTGAAACCTGGACGGTCTACCAGTGCCAAACCAGGAAACTGAATCACTTCCATTTGAATTGTCTTAGAAAGATTCTGAAGATTATCTGGCAGGATAAGATACCAGACACTGAGGTTCTTTCTCATACTAAACTGTCAAGCATTCAATTTTTGCTTCAGAGAGTGCGATTCTGATGGGTTGGCCATGTTGTTCGAATGCAAAACACATGCTTGCCAAAAAGACTATTTTATGGAGAATTCACACTGGGCAAGTATTTATATTGTTGTCAGAGGAAGAGATATAAGGAAACTCTTAAGGTCTCTCTTAAGAATTTTGGGATTGATTGTGTGACATGGGAGACACTGGCACAGGATCATTCAGCATGGCGTGCCCACATCAGAAAAAGTGCTGTGCTCTATGAGCAAATCTACCTCGGATGTTCACACGGATTATTTATGCCCAATCTGTGGTAGAGCATTCTGAGTTCATATTGATCAGTCATAGTTGGATACACTGAAACTTGACTCTAGCATACCGATGTCATTTTGGTCCCCTTCACGAACAAAGGACAATCACCACCTGACAGGGGACTCAGTAAGGACAGACTGCTTACCTTTTATGTATGCAAAAGTAAAACATATGTCTAAGATTGTTATTAGTAATTGGGTAGTTCATAAGAAAGATGGAGTAGACCTGAGTATATGATTTTTAAAAGTAAAATTGTTTAGGAACAGCTAAAAAGAACAATTATCTTATACAAATGAGGCGTAAGAGAAAGAACCGACACAGAGAAATTAGATGGGGAGGAAGGTTATCAGTTCTAGAAACCTACTTTAATTGGGAATGGGTTCAAGAGGAAACAATACATATCCATCTAGGAGAGTATAAAAGTCTTCTAAATTCAGAAATAAATAAAATGTTAAGGGGATAGGCAGGGGGAAGAGAATAAGGAAGGAGGAGAGAATGAGGGAATATATCAAAGGGGGATATAGAAAGGTGTCTAGATTTATGGGAATGAGAGCATAAGGGAGGGATATTTGGAGGGGTGTAGGTAAAAGAATAGAAGGGCAAGGTAGTAGTAGGTAGAAGTAAAGTAGAGGAGTCAGAAGGGATAGGAAATAAGAGATATGCACAAACATAGAAACAAAAATCAATTTGTTAGGGAAAGTATATGTCTTTATATGTATGTGTGTGTATATATGTATATGTGTATGCATACATCTACATGTATAAATATATCCACATTTAATTTTAGCCTTCTAGGAGGAGGGGAGAGGAAGGGGAAAAAAGAGCAGAGTAAAACGTGCACAGCAGAGAAAAAAAGAAAAGTTACAAGGAAGCAAAGGAAAGATGGACAGCTCTCAACACAATGTGTAGTATTTATTATATAGGCTTTCTTGAAATAGAAATTTATTGCTGTATATTTTGAACCCTCTCTTATGTTCTGCTGTGCATATGACATGCTTTTTTTCCCCTTATTTTGTATTTAAGTTTCAATATTTAAGTTTATAACATGCTTCTTTTTCTTTTTTCTACTAAGTTTTAGTATTTAAGTTTAAAAGAAAAAAATCCTTTTTGAGCTATTCCAAGGGGACTTTTTTGGCTTGAGACCAGTTTATATTCCTTTTTGAGGTTACACATGTAAGCAGGGTGACATTATTGTCCTCTTTTGAATTTGTGTTTTGGCGTTCCATGTCACCATAGTAGTTTTCTATGGTCAGAGTTCTCTTCTGTTTCTTACTCATTTTTCACCCTATTTTGTGGCTTTTAAAGTTGAGCTCTGCTCCTGGGGTGCTGGAGGCATTTCTCCAAGCTTCTTATGCTGGGGGCTGGGGGCCTGGTCACTGATGTTCTGCTCTGGGGCCTCAGGTGCTTGTGGCTTGCTTACCATGCTGGGGTTCCAGGGCTTGCAACTTGCTCTCTGGGCTGGGGCTGGAGGTCTCACTGCTGGCCTGCTGAGCTAAGACCAATGGGCCTTCGCTGCTGATCTGTGCCATGCTAAGAGCCTTCCACTGGCTCACCAGGACACCATTTATGCTGGGTTGTGCTTCCCCTTCGACCAAGTGAGACAGACTCTTTCCAAAGTTTTTCTAAGCTGGAAATCTACCTCACTCCAACCTTTTGTGGCTTCTATTGCTCTAGAATCCATTTAGAGACTTGTTTCAACACTATTTCTGAGGGAAACTGGGGAGAGCTCAGGTGACTTCCTGACCGCTCTCTGCCATCTTGCCTCCACCTCCCAGAGACAGTCCTAATGAAGCAGTAGAACATCACAGAAAGGTGGAGGGGAGAGGGGAGTTAAACAGTAGGGACCCGTTTCACCCCCCAAAAAACAGAACTGCTCTGGTACTTGGAGCTGCCCATTCTTAGGACAGGAGCAGACTTCTACATAGGTGACTGGTGCCTGCTAACTCTGAGGCCCTCCTGGACACTGAGTTTACTTGACCCAAGGGTTTCTGAAGTTCCTTCCAGCAAATTTAGCCTTGCTACCCAACTATTCCTCAATTCTGAGAAGCTGGTTATACTTGGTCAGATGTTCAGATTATCAGTGTACTAGTCTTCATCTGCCCAGTACAGAGACGCACCACCAGGTCGTCAATGAAGCCATTTTCAGTCTTCCCAGAATGATGGGAAACCATTATTTCCCACCCATTAGTAACCCTAGAGATACAAGATGTTTGTTTTTTTGTTCTTGAAGAGTCCCAATGACAACATGAGGTATATTTTTAAAGTCTGTCTTTTTAGAGCTATATTTCAAGAAATCAAAAATTTCAAACCAAGCAGGATAAAAGCTAAATTGTCCCAGTTTTTTCTTTCCTAGTGTGGGTCTCAAAGAATGTCTTGAACCATGTATTACTTATAAAGAAAATTTCCCATCTGAAGTCTTTGAACCAGTTCTTCTCCTTACAAAGGTCCAAACTCTTGCCTCACCATTCTCTCCACTAATCCAGAATCGTGCATGAACAACAGCATACAAAATGCCCCCAGAGACTTGGCTGGTAGCCTAAAGTACATTTGCAACAACATGTCTAAATATGATGACACTCTTTTTTCTTGACACTCTTTTTTTATGTCAGGAAAAATCTGTGTTAGAAAATTTAATCTTTCATCTCTCAATTTTATTGTTTGACACTCTCATTGTTGAGAAATCAGAGGTGGGAAACCAAACAGATTTTTGAATGAGACATTGTCCTTCCTTATAAAAAAGCCTGATCTCCAGCATTTCTAAGCTTACTGTGGCTAAGGTGATAATAGGAGTGCCAAGATCTTAATACATTATTTAATTCAACAAACATTCTTGTTCAATCGTTTTTCTGTCATGCCTGACTCTTTGCAACCCATTTAGTTATTCTTGGCAAAGATATCGGGGTGATTTGCTATTTCTTCCTCTAGCTCATTTTACAGGTAAGGAAACTGAGGCAAACAGGGTTAAGTGATTTGCCCAGGGTCACACAGTTAGTGTCCGAGGCCAGATTTGAACTCAGAAAGATGAGTCTTTCTGACTCTAAAGCTGCCCTTCTATCTACTGCACTGCTTAGCTGGCCCCAACAAACATTTATTAAGCACTTACTTATCATATCCAAGGCTTGGGATAGATACTTGGGATATGGAGAAAATAAACAAACCTGTAAATGTTACCTGCCCTTAAGGAATTTACAATCTGCATCACAAAAAAACAAAAACATGAATGTAATGGGTATATGCAGATAGAAGTTGAGGTAACAAATCCCTCCCCTACCCAAGATGGATGGGAAAATGAAGGGTTTATGAAGAAGAAACATGAAACAGGGGCTTCTATATACAACTATGCAGGAATAAGGCCATAAATGGACTAAAGTAACCTAGGATGTCATGTGAGAGAAAAGAACTGGCAGGTCCATGCCCTGCTGCTTTGTTTGAAACTCCCTGACTTCCGGGTCCCTGTTGTATGTTATCTTCCCCCATTAGAATTGTAAGTTCTTTTGAGGGCAGGCTTGTATTTGTATCTCCAGAATTTAGCACCATGCTTGACACATGATAAATGCTCCACCCACCCACCTACCTACATATCTACCTTATCTATCTATCTATCTATCTATCTATCTATCTATCTATCTATCTATCTATCTATCTATCTATCTATCTATCTATCTATCCATCTATCCGATCCATCCATCTGAGGACTGTGCCATGAGAATTTATAGGAATTTATGAAGCTGGCAAAAACCAGAAAATAAGGGGGTGCTCATCTGTGGGTGAAGGCATCTAAATGGCACAGTGGATAGACTGCCAGACCTGGAGTCAGGAGGACCTGAATTCAAATTTGGTCTCAGGCACTTAATAGCTGTGTGACCCTGGGCAAGTCACTTAACCCTATTGGCCTCAGTTCCTCATCTGTAAAATGCGCTGGAGAAGGAAATGGCAAACCACTCCAGTACCTTTGCCAAGAAAACTCCAAATGGGGACTTGAAGAGCAGATATGACTGAAACATCAACAACATCTATAAGGAAATGACTAAAAAATGGTGGTATGTGAATGTAATGAAATATCATTTTGCCATAAAAAGTGAGGAAATGGACCATTTTGGGGAAAACTGGGAAGCTAGTGGAACTGTAATTTATACAGTGATGATGTACAAAATCAACCTTGAAAGACTTTAGAACTCTGATCAACTCGATGATAAGCCATGAATCCAGAGCCCAGTGATGAGATATACTACCATCTCCTGTTAAAGAGCTGATGACCTTAAAATGCAAAATGAAACATACAGTTTTAGGCATGGCCAATGTGGGATTTTATTTTCCTGGACTATGAGTATTTTTATTGAAGGTTTTTGTTTGTTCATTTGTTTTTATTGCTCGAAAGGGAGGGGGTGCTGTGGGAGGAGATAATAAATGCTCTTAAAAATAATTTTTAAAAATGTTTTTAAGAAATGAATGAGGCTGGACTAGGGCCAGTAAAATAACTAGTACAGGCCACTGGACACATGCAGACACACTATGTACTAAGGATACTTGCAATGAGGGTGTACTTTCACATCATATAGCAAGGACTTCACTAGACAACCTGTTGTTTGTGAGCCTTGTACTGAAGCTCTGGGGAGGGAAACAGCTTTTTCAGAGGGATGGTTTCCCAAATGTTTTTCTAAATGTTTAAAAACATATCCTTTCTGTGTTCCTTATTGTTTAAAATGTCTGTTCGATGGTTAATGCTTTTGTTAGCCTTTTTGCTGCTGTTCACTTGTGTCTAACTCTTTATGACCTCATTTGGGGTTTTCTTGGCAAAGGTATTGGCGTGGTCTGCCATTTCCTTCTCTAGTTCATTTTAGAAATTAAAGTAAAGAGGCTTACATGATTTGCCTAGAATCACACAGCTAATAAGTATCCAAGGCCAGACTTGAACCCACAAAGATGAGTCTTATCAACTCCAAGCCCAGCACACCATCCTCTGTACCACCTAGCTGCAGTAAGTACTTAGTTAACCTAAGTGCTCGAAAAGGTGCTTCAGACACACCTGCTGTTCCTCTCCTTGGCAGGAGTCTCCTTTGGAGAAGGGTAGGGGGAGAAGAGGTTCAAATGTCTGTTATGCCTATTTTGGAGACACACAAAGACACTTCCATGCTACATGTGGGCCTTGATACACTGTTTACCAAGTGGAGGGGTGGTATACAAAAATGGATGTGGACATTTATACAGGACTTTTATTTTGAGAGTATCTGTCTATGGTCTGTGACAAGAATTCAATTGAATAGATTTTGCATACTGCTGTAAACTTTTGTGGAGTTAGAAAGTTAGATGTGTGTGTGTACATATATATACTTATATAAAGTTATAAAGTCCAGGAGAAGGTGGTATTCAGGGAAGAAAGAACATAATGAAATTGCCGTGAATGGGCTGCCTGATACAGTGGAGACTTCTCTGATCTTCAGAGAGATACTTGGAGAAGGTGGTAATTAGATATTAGTTACCAAATCCTTGGTTCCAGGAGAATAGGTTCTGTTCAGTCTAAGACTGGGTTCTTAATCTTTTCTTGACAATTTGGTGAGGCCTATAGACCCCTTCTGAGAATGTTTGTAAAATTTTGAAATACATAGATTTATAAGGAAACCATTTACCCTGAAATAAGATTGTGACAATATTTTAATGACAAGTTTCATGGATGAGTGCCCAATCTAGGAGTATGGTTAATATGGCTTTAACCAAATACAATTGCTCCTGTCTTTCATTCCACCTGGAAACACTACTTACTTTGCGAATTGGTTACATTCCATGGAACCCTCCCAGTTTTTTGGTCTTGGCACAATGGAATGGGTGTACTCCCACTCCCAAAATGACTGTTAAGAATAGATAGAAGCTGTAATGGAATACTACTGTGCTATAAGAAATGAGGAGCAGATGGACTTCATCATAACCTGGAGAGACTGATATAAACTGATGCTGAGTGAGAAGAGCAGAACCAGGAGAAATCTGTACACAATAACAGACACAACGTATGTGTGACGACTAACTGCAATAGCCTGGGCTCCTCTCAGCAATGTAAGGTCATAAGACACCTCCAAAAAAAAAGACTCATGATGGAAAGAGATGTCCACATCCAGAGAAAGAGATGCAGAGTCTGAATACAGATTGAAACAAACTACTTGCTGTGTTTCTTTTCCTTGTTTTGTTTTGTTTCCTCTTTCCCACTGATCATTCCATCAGTTATAATCCTTCTTTACAACCTGACTAATGATTAATTCGAAGATATTTGTAGAGCCTATATCTGAGTGCATGCTGCCATGATAGGGGCGGGGTGGAAAGGGAAGGGGAGAAAATTTGAAACTCAAGGGACTGTGGAACTGAATGTTGTAAACTAAAAGTAAATAAACAAACCAATTTCATTAAAAAAAAGAAATGTGAAGGAAAAAAGAATAGATAGAAGCAATCAAAGGAATAAAATTGGAAATACATTTAAATGACATTTCAGGCTATGCACTGCCTCCTCCCCCCCAACTTCTTACAGGAAATCTTCTACCAGTTTATTAGCATACCCTGAACCCAGCTGGATGCAATGCAAGGACCTAGGCTCCACTAGCAGCTTTCAGGTGAGGTCAGTGGTGGGAGGGAAGTGGATGTTCCATTCAGCACAATACAGTTCTTTCCCCCAGTCTTTATTGTGTTTTCTGCTTATAGTAGAGGCTTGCTTGTTGAATTCAACTGATTTCTTTTCATCTTTGATTGTATCCAGTTCCTCGTATGGTGAGAGAAGAGGTAGGGACTTTTTCCAGCTCCTTTCCTTCTGCCAGAGATAATCAAAGGACTTGGTTTGGGCAATGCAGCATCTTGTAGATTCCTAGGGGGCAGGGCCAGTTTCCTGGGAAAAAATACATGGTCCTCTGGGAAAAAGAGTTTCAAGTCTCAATGCGCTGATCTCACAGAGTGACCCAGAGGGACAGAGAGAGTGGAGATAATAAGCAAGGCACGTAATAGACGCTGAGCACAGGTTTGGCTGCTTGGTTGGGAAGAGAGTTGCTCTGAGCTGGAGGCAGGCTGGTACCAGGGGCAGCGGCCCTGAGTTATGGGGAGACAGAGGCAATTCCTCCTTCCAAGCTACTGGGAGAAGGGAAGACTAAGGAGAATTGACATCTCTTCTACATATAGAGGCTGCTGTGTTTACATCCCTGGGAGGGGCAGGTGCATTGCAGGAATTGTGGAGCCACACTGAGCATCGGTCTGTAGCCAACTCTCCTTCCCCTCCACTTGCTTGTTCCGTAACAAGTATCATTTAGCCATGGGTTTTTTGTTGGGAGTCTGGCTGTGTCCTTTACAATGAGTTTTTCCTCTTTCCTTTCTGTCAAAGTGGGTTGGGCCCAGGCGTGTATTACCAGTTTGTGGTATGAGTTGGGAGAGACGGCCCTGGCCGCTGAAGTGGGGCTGAGATGCCCATTCTAGCTCATTCTAATTCTTTCTCTGTCCCTTCCCTTCCTGGCTCCTTCCCAGACCAGGGGGAAGATGAAGGCTTCAGGGCAGGGAAGAAGAATACTAGGGAGCAGCCTTTATCTACTTGAGGTTTTAAAGCTTGTAAAACTTTCAGACACACCTCCTGCCTCCCCTACTGGCTGGAAAGAGTCTCCTTTGGAGAAGGGTAAGGGAAGAAGCTGTTGAAAATGTCTGTTCTGCCTCCCTTTGAGACACACAAAAGCTTTCATGCTACATGTGGGCCTTGATCAACTACTATTACTAGACTAAATCACAAATATCCTCTTATGTTATCCTCACAATAATTCTAGAAGGTAGGTGCTATCATTATCCTCCATTTTACCTTTGAGGGAACTGAGGAAGACAGAGGTTAGGTTAGGGGAGGGCCCTCGGGCTGCAGGTTCCCCACCCCTGGGTTAGATGTTTGGCCCAGGGTCACATAGCTATTAAGTGTCCTGTGGCTGAACTGGAACTCAAGCCTTCTTGGTTGCCGATCTAGCACACCATCCATCTAGGCACTACATGATTTAGCTCACTAAGAGAAAGTCATGCCTCTGAGCAGACCCCAAGAGATGGAATCACATCTTTCTCAGACCTGTCTCTTTCTGATTGGGAGAAGGAAGTGAGAACACAGACTTGTATCTGCTCCCCCGAACAACATCTGTTCAGTAATAATTCTCACCTGTCATTTAAGACTCCAACCCACCTTTACTGGCCCATCTTGGGACCCTAGATTTAAAGTCAGAAAGGACCTGAGAGGTAAGGAAATGGAGTTCCAAAGGGATTAAGTGATTTGCCCAAGCTCCCACAGGTACCAAACACCAAAGGCAAGACTTGAACCTAGGTCATCTGACTCTAGAGATGGGGTTCTCTTTCCTTTGTGATAACCAAGATTGTCATTCATCACTAGGAAAAGTGTCTAAGAAAGTTGAATGAAAGGGAATTTTGGAGGTGGGGGTGGGGAAGAAGGTGAAAGATGTGTGTGGAGGCTATTGTCTGAAGTCATATTTGAACTCAGATCTTTTTGACTCCAGATCCAGGGGTCTATCTACTGCACCACCTAGCTCCCTTAATTCAGCTGTCAATAGGAGGGGAAAATCAAGAAAGGGATGAATACCAGAAGAGATAATACAATTAGAACAGTTTGTGGCTAAAATGAGGCAATTATTGACCACCCATCAAGAGGCAACATCTTAAAAAAAGAAGCAAAAGCAAAGCAAGGCATAGGGGCCCATTTCTAGACCGATCTCCTAGTTATAAATGGAAGGGAGTACACTTTTCAAGTGAAATCATCCAGAATATTTTAGCATCTGTACAGATCTTAATTGTTTTTTGTCACACAATTGTCACACAAAGAAATTCATTTAGGTCTATGCCAGTAGAATCCATTCATTAAATGTTCTGGTTAGGCTGACTTCTCCCTTTAAGGAGTGGCAGTCTGGCTGAAACACAATGGAACAACTGTAGAATCACAATCTTCAGGTGGTAATCTACAATTTAAACAAATCAAAGCAAAACAAAACAACTACTGTAATCTTTGGTTATATTCAAAGCACAGTGCCCTGGATTAAGAAAGTTATATGCCCTCTTCACCTTCATCACATCCCAAATCTGGGTGCCAAATTTTTGGAGGGATATTGACAAGATGATCCCCAGTGTTCACAAAGAAAGATACCAAGAGAATTACACCCCCAAATCACAGGATATGATTGGCTGAAGGAGATACAAACATTTGGGCTAAAGAAGGAAGGTGTAGTAGAAATGTGATCGCTTCCCAGAAAAAATAGAGTTATCCAAAAATTGAATGGGCTGCCTTCAGGGTTAGTATGTGCTAGCCAATAGACATCTTCTAGAAGAGGCTTCAGAGGTGGGGAAACTGCAGCCTCAAATGTGGACTCAAGGTCAAAGATTCCCAACCCCTGGCCACTTGTAGCAGCAAGCACCCTAGCATACCCAGGGTAGCTGCTAACACAGGTTCTTAGATCTGCTTCTCTAAAGGAAAGCAACTCAAAATGGGTTAACAATCTTACTTTAATCAATCAAACACATATCATTTACCTACTTCAGGGGAAAAAGGTTAGTACCCCAAACTTCAGAGAATACAAACAAGTTACAAACAGACAGAGAAACAGACCAGCAGATAGGCTTCCAGCTGTCTGACCATTACATCCATACCTAGTCAGTTACCAGAAAGGGAAGCACCAACATCTGGTTTTTCAAAGCTGGGGAGCTCAACAGCTGCCCAGAGTCTCATCTGGTCAAATCACACAACTCTTCTCAAAGTGAGCCCCAAAACAAAACCTCCCATCAGAGTATATATAGCCTTCTCCTGGCTCAGAGAATGTCACAACCCTCTTGACCCACTATTCAATCACAAAGTATCAAGGTGTGGACGTTTCTGAAAAACAGGCCTCCAGTCACAGGCTCCAGGTGACCACATTCAGCCTATTGGGGGGCAGAGTATATTTTCAAATCAAGGAATCTTCTCTGAGTCACTTAAGCCTATCAGGGCCTAGGGGCAGGGAAGATCTTAGATTCAGGGACATTGTGGAAGAACATTCTGCTAAAATAAGATGTTTTCTCCTGTCACTTGGCTGTTCTCTTTCTACTTCATCAATGAAAGAATTTAAGTAGAAAAAGTTAACTGACACATCAGAAATGCTGTGGATTCCCATTTTGAGTATAGGTTGCACTAGATCTTTGGATTTCCTTCCAAATTTGAGATTCTATGTTCTAAGTAGTTGGGACTAGGTGGAAAGGATTTGAAAAGGTTTAGGCATTCCATGAAAATTGATTGTATCTGACACAGAAGTCTTGGGAGCCTTCTATCCAAATCAAATCCTTGAGTTAAATAGGAATGGTAGGAATACAAAAGCCCCTAGACTTGGCTCCTACCCCATACTGCAAACAGAAAAACCAAAGAAACAGGAAACCTAAGGAGGAACTAATCAATTACCTTCAGATGGAGACAAGAGTTCTATTTTATTGTAAGGACTGCTTACCCAGTGTCAGTCAACCCACATTATTGTAGGTAGTGCTTTTTTGGTGTCCATTGTGAGACAGGAGACACTGGTGCAGGACTGCCCAGCATGGTGTGCCCACATCAAAGAAGGCACTGTGCTCTATGAGCAAAGCAGAATTGCTATAGCTCAAAAGAAATCTGAGATGCACAAATTTAGAGACATCTCCCCTTCAAATGTTCATATAGACATTTGTGCCTGAACTGTGGTAGAATCTTTCAAGTTCATATTGGTCTGATCAGTCACAGTTAGACACACTGTACCTTGACCCCAACATAGTGATGTCATTTTGGTCAGCTCTTTGAGAATGAAGGACAACAACCACCATCATAGGTAGTGCTCTCACCTTTCTCTCTCTCTCTCAGGGGATACTAACTCTTTTTCTCTTAGGAGCTCATTTACCCTTGACCTATCTCCATGCTGGCAAGTTGGGATTTCCCCAGAGGACAGATGGCTGACAAATTCAATACAATAAATATCCTGGGGGTAATCCTTGTGGGTTATTATTCCTAGTAAAACTGTAGCTCATGAGCCCCCACAGGTATATTTCCCATAAAAACATCATCCATTAATACTCACGTAACATTAACCTAAATATTTACTGAAAATGCAAAGCAAGCACATATTCACATGACAATTCACCCACAAACATGGATCAGACTCTCCTATTAGTGCACACAATGTCAGTGGGGGTGGGAAAGCAGACCCATACTTAAAATGCCAGGTAGTGTGCACCCATATAGTAAATACATGTGGCTAGGACAACTCAAAACTCTGGAATTTTAGACTTTGATATCTTCTTTTTGTGTAAGGAACTGTCACCCAAAAAGTTCCTTGATAATTTCTATGTGAACTAATGCTTCCACTGCAAAGCTGAGATGATCTATGATATGGGGGATTGATACCTTACTATATACTCAATCTCCGCTAGATTTAAGCTGGTCCACTCACTTAGTGGCTTCTTTGATGCTCAATTTCTGAGATATTTTTCTGCTCAGTTGGGCCTGTTCCTTAACAGCAACTATCACATGCTTCACCTCCAGCTTCCAGTTTCCAGCTGATACCTTTAGCTGACATTGTGTTATGTTTTTTAAGGCAAGAATCCTTATCCTAACATTGACAAGTCACTCTGATTCTGCTTCTTTGGAATGATTATTCTTTTCTATCTCTCTGCAACAACAGGTAAAATACAAAGAAGAATTTTCTGTCTTTTCTTCTCTTACTTCTTCACCCTTTCTTTCTCTCTTCTCAGTCCTATTAAAAGTCTAGACTGCTCTTAGGCTCAGAGACAATCCATTTCTTCACAGTGGCCAGGAGAAAGTAAAGCATCCTTTCCAACAAGTAAAGCTCCCAAGTCATCAGCTCTTATGGATTTAATTACCCTCTCTATACTAATGATTCTCAGTTCTACCTATTCTGTCCCAAACTCTCTACTGACTTTCAGTCTTGCATCTCCCATTGCCTTTCAGACATTTCAAACTCAATGTCCAGTAGACATCATGAATTCAACATGTCCAAAATGGAACTTATTATCTTTCCCCTTAAACCATCCTTATGTTCTGCCTTCCCTATTACTGTACAGGGCAGCACCATCCTAGTCTTTCAGACTCACACCCTAGAAGTCATCCTAGACTCCTTACTATCTATCACCCCTCTCTCCCATATCTAATTTGTTGTCAAGTTTACAGCATCTCCCAAATATACCTTTTTCTCTCTTCTGATGGTGCCACCATTTTGGTATACCCTCATCACCTCATGCTTTGGTTATTGCAATCACTTACTGGTTAGTCTACCTGCCACATATGTCTCCCCACTCCAATATATCCTACATTCCTCCACCAATGTGATTTTCCTGAAGTACAGGTCTGACCATGTCATCCCCCTCAGTATATTCCAGTGACTCCCTATCACCTTCATGATTAAGTGTAAATGCCTCTATTTGGCTATCAAAGCCCTCATGACTTAGCTCCCCTTGCCTTTCCAGTCTCCTTCCAACTTAAACACTACTACATATTTTTCTCTACAGCAACATTGGCTGTTCTTCCAACAAACCACTCCGTCTGGAATGCTCTCCTTCCTCATCTCTATTTCCTGGCTTCTTTGACTTCCTTCAAGTCCTAATTAAAATCTTACACTTTACTAGAAGGCTTTCCCAATAGTCTTTAATTCTAGTGCCTTCAATCTGCTAATCATTTTCCATTTATATAAAGAATTATGATGTGTCGACTACTCAGTGCTGATGGAGCCACATTGATTAGTGATAAGGACTTGATCCTGGAGAGATAGGCTAAACACTACCATAGTGCTCTCAACAGACTTCATTAATCAGTGCTGAAACCATTGATCATATGCCTCAGGTGGAAGTCAATCCCTCTCTAGATGAATTTCCAACAGAAGAAGAGGTTTTGAATGCCATTAGTCTCCTCTTCTGTGGCAAAGCTCCTGGTACTGATTCTGTTACAACTGAGATTTACAAAGCAGGCAATCCACTGCTCATATAAAAGCTGACTGAAATTTTCTGGGTTATATGACAAGAAGAGGTTATCCCCCAGGAATTCAAGGATGCCTCCATTATCCATCTCTATAAAGGTAAAGGAAATAGATCGTCCTGTGACAATCTCCATGGGGGGGGGGGGGATTGTTATTGCTGGCTAGATTCTTGCCATATTAGGCTGATCCTTATTAGGTTGATCTTTCACCTGGAAGATGGTTATCTACCTGAAAGTCAGTGTGGCTTCAGAAATGGCCAAGGAGTGGTCAATATGGTGTTTGCTGCCTGACAACTTCAGGAGAAATGCCAGGAGCAGAATAGAAATCTGTACACAATGTTTGTTAATCTGACCAAGGCCTTTGATACTGTCAGTTGTGAGAGCTTGTGGAAAATTCTGGCAAAATTTGGTTGCCCAGAGAAGTTCATCAGTATTGTATGTCATTTTCATGACAGCATGTTTGCCTGGGTTCTGGATAATGGATGATGCTCCTGCACTTTCCCAGTCACCAATGTAGTGAAGCAGGGCTTGTGTTTGCTCCCATGCTTTTTGGCACAATGTTTTCTGAGATGTTAAGATGACTTCAACAAGGCATGAAAGTCAGCCACCCCATTGATGGTAAATTATTTAATTTGAAAGGCTACAAGTCAAGACTAAGGTGGAAGGAGAGTTGGTGCATGACTTTTTATTTTCAGTTGATTGTGCACTCAATGCAGATTCTGAGGCTTAGATGAAACAAAATATGGAGAAATTTTGAATGCTGTGGTTAAATTTATTTACCTTGGCAGTATTACTTTCTGGGGATGTACATATGGATGATGAGGTTAACTCAAGCATTGCCAAAGCTAGCTCAATGTTTGGGAGGCTTAGAAGGAAAGTGTGGGAGAGAAGACCTAATAGATTGCCTAGCAAAATGAAGGTCCCCAGAGGCATTAAACTGACTTCATTGCTGTATGCCTGTGAAACCTGGACAGTCTACTATGCCAAGAAACTGAGTCACTTCTATTTGAATTGTCTTAGGAAGATTATCCCTAAAAGACTATTTTGTGGAGAACTCAAGCAAGGCATGTACTTACATGGTAGGTAGAAGAAACAATACAAGGACACTCTCAAGGTCTCTCTGAAAAACTTTGGGATTGATTGTGTGACATGGGAGACACCGACACACTGTCCAGTCTGGTGTGCCCACATCAAAGAAGGCGCTGTACTCTAAGAACAAAGCAGAATTATAGTAGCTCAAAAGAAACATGAGATGTGCAAACATATTTTAGTATTCTAACAATATGGCCAGACCACCATCAGAGTTGTCCTTTCTGCCACGGAGTTTGAATGCTGGCAGTTTTAGCTCGAGAAAGGATCTCAGTGTCTGGCACCTTATTTTGTTAGGTGATCTTCAGAATCTGAGCTCTGGGCAAAAATAAGTGTCACAAATTAGAGTACCCACGTTTTTATACATATAGGAGCTATGTTCTTCATGTTAACCCAATACTTTAGCCCTACCCATCCCTTTCTACCCATAGGGTCATGGACTTTGAAGGGAAACTTAAGGGTTGTCAAGAGACATATCCCCTCTCCTGTCTGTTTAAGGATCTGTTGTTTGAACACTCCTTCCTTATCCTCTCCTTTTGCCCCACCCCGTTGTTGGGAAGGGACCTGATGGTGAAATTGGGGGGCCAATTTTTTCTGGTTAAGCCTCCCAGACCTCCCCATGTTCTCCCAGAAGTGTGGGAGACAGTAGAGTCAGTTGTTTTGGATCAGGAAATTCCTGGGCAAGCTACTCATGCCACCCCAGCTGTCATTCATCTCTGAGATCCTAATGTGTTCCACCATCAATACCAATATCCAGTTAAGCCTGAGGCCTGGAAGGCTGCAATCACTGACTGAAAAATTTCTTAGGTATGAAATCCTTGTCCCTTGCCAATTTTCCATGCAATACCTTAGTCTTCTCATTAAAAAAAAAAAAAAAAAGCCTAATGGAGAATACTGAATGGTTCAAGATCTCAGGTTTGTTAATGAGACTGTTATTCCAATATACCCCTATAGTCCCTAGCCCATACACTATACTCACTCAGAATCCTGGGAGTACACAATGATTTTCCACCCTGGATCTCAAAGATGCCTTTTTCTGTATACCCCTTCCCACAGACTCACAATTTCTTTTTGCCTTTGAATGGACACCCTGGGGAAATCAAATCCATACCAACTAGTGTTGATGATTTTGCCCCAAGGTTTTCAGGATAGCCCCCATCTGTTTGGTGAGGCCTTGGGAAAAGATTTAAGGGACTTGGAACTATCAGATAGCAGCTTAATTCATTATGTCGATGATATTCTCATTTGTAGCCCCACTCAGGAGGCTTCTCTGGCTGCTGCTACAGGAGCTCTTGATTTCTTGGGCACTCAAGTATATAGGCTTTGTTCTCTTGGAAACAAGTCCAAATAGCATATCAAACTGCAGAATATCTGAGCCATGAACTAATACCTACCTCTCATTCCTTAACTTCAGAGAGGAAAAGGTCAATCCTGTCTATCCCTGTTCCAGCCACTAAAAAAGTGCACTTTTCTAGGCATGGCTGGATTTTGTAGAGCCTGGACCCCTAATTTTGGTCTTATTACTAAGCCCTTTTATGACTCTACTTAAGAATCTGACTCACTCCCTCTAGACTGGGCCCCTGACCAAGCTAAGACATTTGAGACTCTGAAAACTTAAATAAGCACCATTGTAGCATTAACTCCATCTAATCTAGACAAACTTTTCACTCTGTATGTTGATGAAAGGAGAGGACAGGCTTTGGGAGTGTAATGGGAATGTAAATTTTAAAGATCTTCCCTGCCCCTAGGCTAAAGTGCACTTGGAGCCTGGGGTGGGAGCCTTGTTTTTCAGTAGATACTTTTTGATTGGCCAGTGGGTCAATAAGGTTGTTACATTCTCTGAGCCAGGAGAAGGCTATATAAGCCCTGATGTGTAGCTTTGTTTTGGGGCTCACTTTGAGAAGTGTTCTGTGATTTGATCTGGATTCTGGGAAGCCATTGTCCAGAGCCCCCCCCCCCGGCTTTAAAAAACCCAGATGTTGAAACTCAGATGTTGTTTGGTATGGATGTAATGGTTGGACAGTTTGGAAATCTGTCTACTTGATCTGTTTCTGTCTTGATAATTCTGTCTGTATATTCTGAAGTTCGGGGTGCTGACCTCTTTCCCCTGAACTAGGTAAACGATACATGTCTGACTGATTAAAGTAAGCTTGTTAAGCCATTTTGAATTGCTTTCCTTTATCAAAGCAGATCCAAGAACCTGTATTGGCAGCAAACCCTGAGGTAGCTTGGGGTGTTTGCTGCTACAAAATGGTGTCACGAACAGGATCTGCAGAGTAAAAGGAAAGTATGGGGGCAGGGATAATCGTTTGTTTCCCAGTTGTGGTAGCTGTGACTCTGTGGAGCCATGGACCAGGAGAGAAGAATGGCCTGCATGCAGACTTCGCTGAGCTGAGAGCAGGAATGGTGAGCTGCCTGCATTGGGACCTAGGCAGAAGCCAGGAGCAGCTGTTTCTTATGGGAGGAGAAGGAACGAAGGAGTTCGAAATTCAGCCACAGGAAAAGATAAGAACTGAGCAGCAAAGCAGTGGCACTGAATGTGTTTCCTTGCTGCATCCCACAGTTTGGGACCCAGGGGGAGGATGGACTTGTGACTATGGTGGGTGGGATGAAGTGCCTTGGATCCCCAGGGACCCCACCTTGTTGGTTTTGTTGCCCAGCCCCCTCTCTGTACTTGGAAGCAGGGGCTGGATCTGAGTGAGGGAAGGACACCTCCCCTCCCCCTTCTCCCAAGAGAACTTTATTTGGACTCTTGTTTTGAATTGAAGTGATAATGCTATGTACTTTGTGTTTGTTTAAGGCCCAGTGGCCACTTTGGTAACTTTAGTTCTGTATCTTGAAAATGTGACCTAAGAGATGCTTAGTGCTAATTCAAAAGTAAATTGTCTATGCTATGGGCATGAAAGATCTTGTGGCTGAATGTAATGGGAATGTAAATTTTAAAGATCTTCCTGATGGGGTACCTGGGGTCTATGTCAATTTGTGAAACCAACTTGTAAAACCAGTCTGTGAAGTTGTAACTGCAATTTGTCCTTTCCCACCCTTGAGCTCTTCCCCTTCTCCCTATCCCACACTCCACCTAGGCAACACCCTGTGACCCCTTTGTTCTTACTTAATCTCTTCATTTCTTCTGGGCCTGGCCCACACCCTCCTTTATCCTTGCCTTTTGTCTCCTTAATGACCTGGCCCAAATCTTATCTAAACTATTCACATGCTCCTCTTGGTCAGTTCTGATCTTTGTCTATGCACTGAGGCCCCTCCAGTCTGGTCAGTCCTGTCAATGGCAGCCCTACCCTTTAAAGGTAAAAGCATGTACCCCTCTCACTCGCAGGTCCCCTAAAGGACTCTTGCTGGCTCCTCATGGAAGCGTAACCAATAAACTTCTACAACTCTCACTCCAATTAAGCCTGAGACCTTGAATTCTTTCCAGACGATATTGCAGGTTTTCTGGTCTTAGATAAGATCATAATTCCTGCTGAACCTATTGGGATCCCGACCCCCATTATTCCCTGCCCCTAGGCTAAAGTGCACCTGGAGCCTGGGGTGGGAGGCTTGTTTTTCAGTAGATACTTTTTGATTGGCCAGTGGGTCAATAAGGTTGTTACATTCTCTGAGCCAGGAGAAGGCTATATAAGCCCTGATGTGTAGCTTTGTTTTGGGGCTCACTTTGAGAAGTGTTCTGTGATTTGATCTGGATTCTGGGAAGCCGTTGTCCAGAGC
>NW_027185782.1:3791883-3810064 GCF_028583685.1 Petaurus breviceps papuanus | reverse complement strand
GGCTTTGAAACCTGGATGTTGAAACCCAGATGTTGTTTGGTATGGATGTAATGGTTGGACAATTTGGAAATCTGTCTACTTGATCTGTTTCTGTCTTGATAATTCTGTCTGTATATTCTGAAGTTCGGGGTGCTGACCTCTTTCCCCTGAACTAGGTAAACGATGCATGTCTGTCTGATTAAAGTAAGCTTGTTAAGCCATTTTGAGTTGCTTTCCTTTATCAAAGCAGATCCAAGAACCTGTATTGGCAGCAAACCCTGAGGACGCTTGGGGTGCTTGCTGCTATAGGGAGTCCTAACCTAGTCCTTAGGATCAGACCTCAGGCCAGTTACCTACTTCTCAAAATAATCAGACTCAATGGCTGACTCCAGGAACTGGCTGCAATGGTCATTCCAATTGAGTGAGCCTCTGAACTTACACTTGGCCAAGCCCTGGAGATTCTGACTCCCCACGAAGTTCAGAGTATCCTGGAAGCAAAAGGCCATCAGTGGCTTGTTAGCAACAGGTTCACCAAATATAAAGCCTTGCTCTTAGATACCCCAGACCTAATTCTCCAGGTGTGCCACACACTCAGCTAGGCAACCCTCCTCCCAGATAGCACCCACTCAGGTGTCCTGGTTCATGACTGTGAGGAGACCTTGGACTCAATTGATGCCAGTTGATCAGATCTTAAAGATCTTCCTCTCCCTAACCAGGAGGCAGAGTGCTAAATGGATGGATCTAGCTTTATTGAACAAGGGATAAGGAGAGCTGGGTATGCAGTAGTTGGCCTTCACCACACCATAGAGGTCAAATTCTCTATGGGAGGATAATTCCCTAGTTAAACTGGGAAACTCATTAGGTGAGGGGAGGGAGGGAGTCCAAGATCGTTGGGTATGACACTCACGCTTACAGGGCAATTCTCAGCTCGAATCATGCACCATCTTTGCAAAAGCCCCCTTCCCTAACATGACTTCCTCAGAGATTTTTGCCACCCTGTTTATATTGGCTGCTCTTTTGTTGGGTGGAATAGCAAGCAAAATGGTACTTTGCTCCTTGTTTCAGTTATTCAAGTATTTAGCTCCTTATTTCAGCTATTCAAGTGCCTTTGAGTCTGCCTTTGATTGTGTCGTCTTTGACGGAAACTAACATCATCACATGGTGCCCACAGTGGGAGGAACTTGTCAAAAGAGAATATAAAAGCATGAACATGAACCGGAACTAAGCAGAACTGAGAGGGAGAACGCTTGTGGTGTCAGCACTCTGTCTGTCCTGTCTGTGTTGATGTGTTTGTGTTACTTTGTCAGACAGAAGCATTCTATCTGTTAACTTGTGTTACTTTGTCAGACAGAAGCACCCTGTCTATTGACTTGTGTTGATTTCACAGGCAGAAAGTGAATTGAGATAATAGTGCTAGCAATGTGTGTAAATATTGTTGTAATTTTCATAAGCTTAATGTGTATAAATGTTGTTGTGGCTCTGTTAAGCTTTGTCTTCCCAGAAACAGAAACTTCAAAGGGTTTGAGGTGAACTTGTCACTGTGAGCTTCAATATGGAATGGGAACTGGAACAGGAGCTGAGAGCTGCCTACCTGTGAATCCAGGTGACAGTTGGGTAAATTCAGGAAAGAGCTGGGAGTGTGGAAGAGGAGCCAGGAAGTTTGGGAGTCTGCCTTGATTCAAGATAAAAGTACCTCTACTTGGGTACTTAGTGCTGACTGACAAGATTAAGACAGTGTGACCAGGGGTGGGAGACCTTTGTACTTTGTACTCCTTAAGGATGATTGCTCCTTAAGGATAATTGAGTTAAGGATGATTTGGAAGCCAGTCTCCAATCAAGATGAAAGAAGACTTTAGATGGTTACTTTATATTGATTAATTCATATTGTGACTTATGGAATGATATCTTTTGTTTAAGGCTATGTGTCCACTTTAGTAATAAGTTGTTATGTTATATTGTTGTGAATGTTTTGTGAATGTTCTGTGAATGTTTTGCTTTAGGTTAATTGCTGAATAAAAGAGAGTTCACTATACTATGTGATCAGAACCTTAAAGCCATTCACAACAGCAGTCCTCAGGGGAGCTGCTACTCATGCTTGGCTTTACAATAGACTACTGTCTCCATCTTGATACCTTGCTTCTCTGCAGGGGAATATTCCCTTGCTTGGGAGACAAGTTCCATGGCCACTGGATAGGTCCTTGTTGAGGGAGGACTTGTAAAGGTGTCTGCTGGTCTTTTGACCTGTACTTCCTATGCAGATACCACCAGTGATAAGTGTCTCTGGAACATCACCTCAGCCATCTATATCAATTGCAATGAAGGAGCACTCCCCCCTTGCACCTATGGCTATATCCCTCCCACTACTCTCCTAGTAGGCTTCACCTTTTTAAGCTTTACTTCTAAGTTAATTCACTATGCCACAGCCCTTTCTAGTTGCAAAACTCTTATTGATCTCTTGAAAACACCCCTCTTGGGGGCAGCTAGGTGGTACAATGAATAGAGCATTGGCCCTGGAGTCAGGAGAACCTGAGTTCAAATATGGCCTCAAACACTTAGCACTTACTAGCCTTGTGACCTTGAGCAAATCACTTAACCCCAGTTGCCCTGCCCTCCCCCCTCCAAAAAGCAATACATAAATAAATAGATTAAAAAAAAAGAAAATACCCCCATTTGCCTGGGGGCTTAAAGTGCAACCACTCTGATCCTTAGGGCATCTATATGCAGAGTCTCTTACAAACTGGCCCTATCTGCATCCCCAAAAACTATACCTTCCTTTACGGGATTTATGAGATTGGTGTACCAAGTGTTGAAAATTCTGGGGAAGAGGTGAAACAAAACTCCACCACATGGCAAGACCCCAGAACTACCATCCTAGCTACCCAATGGTTAATACCTTATAAGGACTTTGGGGTATGTATTCTTAAATTTTTAGCACCCTCCCCTTTTCAGTTTTCAATGCCACAAAGCCCAGGACCTCCACCTTGAAAAGTGCAAAACATGGATTCTGGGGAAATGTTCTCTAGTTCCTTAAAAAGGGAGCAGAGTATCTCATGTCTTGGTATGGTCACTTACAGCACAAACTTATTCCCTCTAGCCTTACAGAGACCATTCATCAATTGGCAAACAAAACAATTTGTAGTCTCTGGGGAATGCAGCAATCTTTGGATTTCCTAGCAAAAGTGGTCCCAGATAATAGAACAGCCCTAGACTACGTGCTTGCCTGTAGCAAGGGTATATGTGCCCTGGGAAATGCCTCTTATTGTGTGTACATCAACAACTCTGGGCAGTAGAGATCTGTATTGAATATATTTTGGAAAAGGCTAGCTGGATGCAAAAAATCCATGATAACCTTAGTGCCTCCAAATCATCTCCTTCATGGAGATCCTGACTTCTTTCTCTACTAGCCCCCATACTTAGACCCATCCTGATCATATTCCTTTTATTCCTGTTTGGCCCTTGTTTGCTTACCTCTTTGCCAGATTTGTCTCCTCTAGGCTCCAGGTCATCAACTTTCAGATGACTGCTCAGGCTTTAAACCAACCTCTGACAGTCAAAGGTCTCTAACTCATGGTTTCATCCAGGTTCTGAAGTTTGACCCCCTTGAACAGGACCCAGCAAAGTAGGGATCGCTCTAAGACCCTTGACAGCAGAAAGCACTTTCAGAAGCCAAGACCTTTGCCCCTTTACCCAAAAGATTTTGGGTCCCATTTGTTTGAGGAGAGAATGATGGGGTGATGGGACCTGGACCCCTAAAAGGAAAAGACTGTGTCTTTGAAAGCAACCCAGTCCCTGAATTTTCCCATACATTTCAGTAGCCCAGTCACTAGCATTTTACCTAAGGCATCTGGCCCATCCCAGTCCACCTTCTAGCAAAATCTCTTGACACGTTAACAATTCCTCAATTCCTTTGCTTGTGTAACCTAATCGGATACTGCATTCCTGTTCCCACCATGCTAACTCTGTTTCTGTATCCCACTGGATAATCACAAGGCTCAGCAATTGTTAAGACTTAAGACAATCAACTTAGGAACTGTTCCCACAGGACCCAGGAACACCTGCATTGTCCACGCATGTTGTGGTCTAGCCCACTTGTGATTTTTTTTGTATATAAGACCTGCCTTTGCCCCAGAATGTTAAGCCCCCTTTCTCAGGAGATGGGGTTTCTGCTTCCAAGCTGGAATTAATTAAATTTCTGTTTAATACTTGACACACCTGCCTGTGGCCTGCTCTGGTTGATTCTGGCCATTCCCAGGTAAGAGGCTGGGTCTGGTCTAGTTGACAATATCAATAGTCATTTAATTTTCAAAACATCCTTAGAGAATCATTTTCCTAAAAACCATGTATTTTCTCTTTGGTTACTCTCTTCTAGGATTTTCCTTTTCATATGGTCAATATAAGCATAACTTCTATTAACTGAAATAATCAAAGAGATTTCTTCCTTCTCCTTGGTGGATTGTTACACTAAACTGATTAAAGTGGATCAATAAAGTGCCCCTTGCCCTTTTTCCCCTACTGCTCTAATTACCTCAAGGAAAGAGTTCTTCCTGGGGTTATCAGAGAGAGAAGAGCAGGACAGTGTTTCAGAGTTAGTAGTTAAATTTCGAAAATGGTTGCTCTTTCAGATTAATCTGGAGACTTTATTTTTAAAATGACTTCTTAATATTTCTTTTTTCCCAGAATTTGCTTATTTATTTTTAGTTTTCAACATTCATTTCCACAAGATTTTGAGTTCCAAATTTTCTCCCCATTTCTCCCCTACTCCCCACCCTAAGATGGCAAGTATACTGATTACCTTTTTCCTCAGTCTGCCCTCTCTAATATCCCTCCAATACACCCTTTCCCCCCACTTTCCTGTAGTGCTAGATGGATTTCTGTACACTATTGCTTGCATGTCTAATTTCCTAATGCGTGTAACAACAATTTTTTTTGCTTTTTTTTTTTGAGGGGGGAGGGCAGGGCAATTGGGGTTAAGTGACTTGCCCAAGGTCACACAGCTAGTAAATGTTAAGTGTCTTGAGATCAAATTTGAACTCAGGTCCTCCTGTCTCCAGGGCTGGTGCTCTATTCACTGTGCCACCTAGCTGCCCCAACAATTTTTTTAACATTTGTTTTTAAAACTTTGAGTTCCAGATTCTCTCCCTTCCTCCCTCATCACCCACCTCCACTGGAAAGACAAGCAATTCAACATAGGTTATATGTGTGTAGTTATGCAAAACATTTCCATAGCAGTCATATTGTAAAAGACTATTTTTCCCTCCATCCTATCCTGCCCCACATTTATTCTATTTTCTCCTTGGACCCTTTTCATTTTCAAATGTGTTTGCTTCTGACTACCCTCTCCCCTATTCTGCCCTCCCTTCTACCATCCCCCCCCTTTTGTCCCCTTCCTCCCTATATTTTCCTGTAGGATAAGATATCCAAAAGAGTGTGTATGTTATTCTCTCCTTAAATCAAGTCCAATGAGAGTAATTCATTCCCTTTCACCTCCCTGTTCTCCCTGTCCATTGTAGCAGTTTTCTTTTGCCTCTTTTATGAGAGATAATTTACCCTATTCTATCTTTCCCTATCTCGTCTCTTGTTATATTCCTTTCTTAGCTCTTAATTGTATTTTTTAGATATCATCCCTTCATATGCAACTCACCCTGTGCCCTCTGTCTATGTATACATACACACACATGTGTGTACACACACCTATACATACATATACATACATACATATATTATATATATATATATATATTCCTATAACTACCTTAAGACTGAGAAAAGTCTAATGAGTTACAAATATCATCTTTCCATGTAAGAATGTACACAGTTCAACTTTAATAAGTTCCTTATGATTTCTCTTTCCTGTTTACCTTTTCATGCTTCTCTTGATTCTTATATTTGAAAGTCAAATTTTCTGTTCAGCTCTGGTCTTTTCATCAAGAATGCTTAAAAGTTCTCTATTTCATTGAATCACCATATTTTCCCCTGAACTGTTATCCTCAGTTTTGCTGAGTAGGTGATTTTTGGTTTTAGTCCTAGCTCCTTTGACCTCCAGAATATCATATTCTAATCCCTTCAATACCTTAATATAGAAGCTGTTAGATCTTGTGTTATCCTGATTGTGTTTCCACAATACTCAAATTGTTTCTTCCTGACTGCTTGTAATATTTTCTCCTTGACCTGAGAGCTCTTGAATTTGACTATAATATTCCTAGGAGTTTTCTTTTGGGGATCTTTTCCAAGAGGCGATTGGCGAATTCTTTCCATTTCTATTTTACCCTCTGGTTCTAGAATATCAGGGCAGCTTTCCTTGATAATAACTTGAAAGATTATGTCTAGGCTCTTTTTTTGCTAGTGGCTTTCAGGTGATTTTAAAATTCTCTCTCCTGGTTTTATTTTCCATGTCAGTGGTTTTTCCAGTGAGATGTTTCACACTGCCTTCATTTTTTCATTCTTTTGGGTCTGTTTTATAATAGCTTGATTTCTCATAAAGCCATTAGTTTCCATTTGCTCCAATCTAATTTTGAAGGAATTATTTTCTTCAGAGAATTTTTGAAATTCCTTTTCCATTTGACCAATACTGCCTTTTAAGGTATTCTTCTTCTCATTGGTTTTTTGGACCTCTTTTGCCACTTGAGCTAGTCTATTTTTAAGGTGTTTTTTTCTTCAGTATTTTTTGGGTCTCCTTTAGCAAGCTGTTGACTTGTTTTTCATGATTTTCTTGCATCACTCTCATTTCTCTTCCCCATTTTCCTCTACTTCTCTTACTTGATTTTCAAAATGCATCTTGAGCTCCTCCATGGTCAATTCATATTTTTCTTGGAGGCTTTTGATGCAGGAGTTTTGACTTTGTTGTCTTCTTCTGGTTCTATGTTTTGACCTTTGTCACCAAAGAAGGATTCTATAGTCTGATTTCTCTTTCTCTGTTTGCTCATTTTCCCAGTCAATTACTTGATTTTTGAGCTTTTTGTCATGGTAGAACTGCTTTCAAAGTGGAGAGTGCTGTGTGCCAAATTTCTGGGGTTTCATGCAGCTGTTGTCAGAGCTTCTTTTAGGCACCTGCCTCAGAACTATGAGGAGGACCGCTTCTCCATAGCCACCACAAGCTCCACCACAGTAGTGCTTCTCACCCCCGGACCACTACCCAAGACTGCAACCCAGATCCAAGCAGGGCAAAGCAAGAGAATCCTGCTTCAGTGCCAGCAAAGAGGTCAACCGATTGGTTCCCCCACCCATCTGTGGACCTGGAGCTCCAGAAGCAGCTGCCACTGCAGCAACTGCAGCATCTGTAGCCACTGCCACCTACACTGATCTGGGGACAGGGGTTGGACCACGTTCTTCTCTCACCCGGGTCCAACAGAGTTTCCCCACTGACCTTTTACTTTCTCTTTGGTGTTTACGGGTTGAGAAGTCTGGAAACTGACACAGCTGCCAGGGATTCAGTCCCCTGAGGGTCTCCTCCAGATGGGTCTGTGCTGCCAATCTGTACTGGTGCAGCTCACACAGGACTATGCTCTGCTCCCAGCCTGGTGTGATAGACACTTTCTGTTGGCCTGCCAGGCTGCCTTCAGTGGGAGATTTGTTTCACTCTTTCATTTTGTGGGTTTTGTAGCTCCAAAATTTGTTTAGAGTCATTTTTTACAGGGGTAGGAGGTAACTGGGGATGAGCTCAAGTAAGTTCCTGCTTTTACTCTGCCATCTTAGCTCCACCCAATTTCTTAATATTTCTAAGAGGGACTGGGAGGATGTTGTTGCTTCCATAAACATCTCCCATTTCTTTAAAGGAGTGGTACATCTTTCCAAATTTTGTCCCAAATGGACATTGTCAACTCATATCAGTAATTATTTTATATACAAAAATTAGAAGAGCATTGTACTTGAAAAAAAATCATAGTCAAGTTTAGAAAAGTGTGAACTCTGACTTCTTTTGACTGGCAGTCTTGGAGGGACAGATCACCAGTCTCTCTTCCTCTTTTTCTTTCTCCTTGTGTTAGACAAGGAAGGTACACAGGAACATTATTCTAATAGTACAGCCAGGAAGTGAGATGTTTGACATGAATTCTGTTAGCAGGTGGGGGAGGAAGCAAAGCCCTTTCAGTTCTACCATGCCAATATGCCAGTCAGCTCCCAATAATTTCTAGCCATCTTCCTTAGCTACTGTTCTTGCGTTTCAACATTAGTAACCTGGCCAACTCATTCCCAGGGTTTCATGAGTGGAGGAGGATACCTAGAGCTGGGGATATCCAACCCATCAGTCCTATTCCTCTACATGGTTTGTAAGATATATTCTTTCTGTGTCATATTTCTCCTGGGGCTTCAAGTTTCTCTTTCCTACAAGCACTTTTAAGTATCAAAATCATGACAGACCCCCAAAATTAGGAATCTGAGTAGACTGCTTGTCAGGAAGATCAATCCATCTCTAAAAATTCTGTTTCTTATGGAAGCAGCTGGTGACATAGTGGAGAGAGTGCTGGGACTGGAGTCAAGAAGATCTTACTTCAAATCTGGTCTCAGACACTTATTGGCTATGTGACCCTGGGCAAGTCATTTAACCTCTGTCTGCCTTAGTTTCCTGAATGGTGATAATAATATCTACCTTCCAGGGTTGTTTTGGAGATCAAAAGTATGATCCTAATGCCTCATTTCATTGTCTCTGCTTTTTGCTACCACCAAACAAAAGAAGTAAAACCTAAACTTGGCTAAAAAAAAAGTTCCTGTCTTATAGTAGTTGCTATATAAATGCTTATTTCCTTCCCCTAATGGACATGTCCAAAGGTAGGTTATACATGGTACCCTCAAGCATACTGAAACCAACTCTCCATTAACAAGAACTCTCTCCATTTAGTACTACAGAAGAAATTTTTATTACAATCAAGGAGAAAAATTAAACAAATCTTTGATTGAGCAACTATTAGCCCCAAAAGCATATATGTCTTGAGTCATTAGCAGTGCCAAGTAGGAAGGATTCATTTATAGAACACTTCTCTATAATTGCTACCTTCCTGGTCACTCCCGGACATATTTAAAGGTAGGGAGAAAATTATGGTGGAGTTAGAGGGAAGAATAGGCAATTTCCTCAGTTTCTCAGACAAGTCAGAAGGCACAGTCCTGCAATCCTTCAATAACACACTTTATGAAACAGATTCTACTTTCCAAAGTAACTCAAAAAGTAGAAAAGAAATATCTTCACATTGGATTCTTCTCTATATATGATCAGTACATTCCTAGTCTGATAAGTCCCTCATCTCTGGGTGCCTTGATGTCTTCTAATGGATCTTTTCCCTTCCACTCTTTTCCTTCTCCAATCTATAGTTAATTATGTCTATTATGAATAGACATATTCCTTATGCACAAAATTGTTGATAATAACACTTTGTTGATGAAAAAATGTTCATGCCAATGCTGTACTCTGTTTTAAGCACAAGGATGCCAGAAACATTCATTTTTATAATTTAATATTAATCTAAATCCAAGTATTTCTACCTTAGAGAGAGAAATGTCCAAATTGACATAATCTTCACATGCCCTCATACATCTCTCCTTCACAATATAATTTGTAGCAACATTTATAGGAATCTTGAAGTGACAAGGTTATAATATGATAAAAACACAGTTTGGGTTTAACTTTCTATTACAGATCTAACAGAACAATAGTCACTTAATCTTCTAAAACTGCTCATTTTTCACTTTCTTCTTTGACCACTCCCCTCAAGGGTTCAAAAAGACCTCCTCCCTATGACACATCAGAATGAGATACAATGTATTGCTTTTAGATAGGTCATGATTCCACAAGAAGTATTTCTGGTTCTAAATTTGGTTGCCTCCTTTAATCCTTCCCCTCTGCCCCACCCTCCCCAAAAAGACCTCGACCTTTTGGACACTTTCCTAAAAGGGAAAGTCTAGAAAAGACTTTAGACTAGAAAAATATTTATTTAATATTTTTGATTGTTTTAATATTTTTTAATATTTTAATATAAATAGTTTTTAAATATTCTTCTACAACTTATAATGCAGTAAAAATAATAACGCTGAACCTCTCAGACATCTCTCTAAGAAAATAAATTGTAGACTATGTTCTGATATGCATTGGTAGAAGGATTTTGCTTACCATGAGTTCCCTAATACAATGAAATCTCAGGTCCACAAATAGCAATGAAATTCCTCTGCTCAAATGCCTTCAAAGATCCTGTAACCCCATAATAAGTCAAGCTGAAATTCCATTGCCTAGAATTTAGATCTTTCTATAAGTTGTCCCTCGCTTCAGGATTTATTGCCTACTACTTCCTTGTAAGCTAGTGGTTCTCAAACTTTTTGGTCTCAGGAACCTCTCTACCCTCTTTGAGGACCCCTCCCCTTCCCACCCTCAAAGACTTTCGTTTATGTGGATTATTTCTATTGATGTTTACCATAGTCTAAATTAGAACATCTTAAGTATTATTATGGTCAGCTAAGTGGCCAATGGATAGAATGTTGGGCCAGAAATCCGGAAAATTAACCTGAGTTCAGATCTGGCCTCGGTCACTTACTGTATGACCCTGGGCAAGTCCCTTAACCCTGCCTGCCTCAGTTTCCTCATTTGTAAAATGATCTGAAGAAGGAAATGGCAAATCACACAAGTATCTCTGTTATGACAGCCCCAAATGAGGTTACAAAGGGTCAGACACAGCTGATCAAGTATTATTATAAAAATCATTTTAACTTTAAGAATCCTTTGAAAGAATGTTCCTCTTCTCTACACACTAAATTCTATCCAAATAGAAATGTTGATAATTCTTTTTATATGTGCTCTGCAGTATTCCTCTTTGAATACACTCTTGAAATTTGTACTAATTCATTGTTCTGAGCCTTGCTTGTCAGTAGTCAGTGTTGGGGGAAAAGTCACTCAGTCTTCAGCTTTGTATTACCCGCCAGCTATCCCATACCAAGACACCCCCTACCTCAGGGGAGGTGAACCTGTGGCTTAGAGGACACAAGTGGCCTTCTAGGTCCTCAAGTGCAGCCTTCTGACTGAATGCAGACTTCACAAAACAAATACCCTTAATAAAAGGATTTGTTCTATAAAACTTGGACTCAGTCAAAGGGCTGCACCCAAGGACCAAGGCTGCAGGTTCCCCACCCCTGCCCTACCTGTCTGTGCCCATTAAACATCATGTAGCCCTGTACTTACTACCTTGGCGCGGGGGGGGGGTTGCTGAGATGCAATGGGCTGTCCTCTCCACTGACATGGACCTATCCAAATAATCTTTATCTTACTACAAAATTTATCAATAAAAGCCAGCTCCACCTTGAATCCCTTGCTGATCTCCGGTGATCAGCCCTAGGAGTTCCTACCTTGACATTTAATAATCTTCTTTTAATTCTCTTTGTCCTGAGTTTTGCTTTCATTAATCAGGGCAAAAGTTGAAAGAATTTTCCTTTTATTAACAACACTATACCCTAAATTAGCAATGTTCCACTCCACCCCAACACTGCCATCCCACAATTTTCTTACTGAATGTCTATTTTTATGTAAACCCATTTGAAATATAATCTTTTCTAGAAAGTCTGCTGATTCCCCAGGTTAATGGTGTAGCAGCAAGCACCCCAAGGGTCCTCAGGGTTTGCTGCCACCACAGGTTCTTGGATCTGCTTTGATAAAGGAAAGCAACTCAAAATGGGTTAACAAGTTTACTTTAATCAGTCAGACATGTATCGTTTACCTAGTTCAGGGGAAAAAGGTCAGCACCCCGAACTTCAAAGTATACAGACAGAATCATCAAGACAGAAACAGATCAAGTAGACAGATTTCCAAACTGTCCAACCATTACATCCATATCCAGTCAACATCTGGGTTTCAACATCTGGGTTTTTCAAAGCCGGGGGGGCTCTGGACAACGGCTTCCCAGAATCCAGATCAAATCACAGAACACTTCTCAAAGTGAGCCCCCAAAACAAAGCTACACATCAGGGCTTATATAGCCTTCTCTTGGCTCAGAGAATGTAACAACCTTATTGACCCACTGGCCAATCAAGAAGTATCTACTGAAAAACAAGGCTCCCACCCCAGGCTCCAGGTGCACTTTAGCCTAGGGGCAGGGAAGATCTTCCAAATTTGCATTTCCATTACATTCGGCCCCAAGATCTTTCATGCCCATAGCATAGACAATTTACTTTTAAATTAGCACTAAGCATCTCTTAGGTCACATTTTCAAGATACAGAACTAAAGTTACCAAAGTGGCTACAGGCCCTTAAACAAACACAAAGTATATAGCATTATCACTTCAATTCAAAACAAGAGGGCAAATAAAGTTCAGGGGGGTGGGGGTGTCCTTCCCCTCACACAGCTCCAGCCTCTGCTTCCAAGTACAGAGAGGGGGCTGGGCAACAAAACCAACAAGGTGGGGTCCTTGGGGGTCCAAGGTACTTCATCCCACCCCCCCATAGTCACAAGTCCATCCTCCCCCTGGGTCCCAAACTGTGGAATGCAGCCAGGAAGCACATTCAGTGCCCCTCCTTTGCTGCTCAGTTCTTATCTTTTCCTGTGGCTGAATTCTGAACTCCTGGGTTCCTTCTCCTCCCATAAGAAACAGCTGCTCCTGGCTTCTGCCCAGGTCCCAATGCAGGCAGCTCACCATTCCTGCTCTCAGCTCAGCGAAGTCTGCATGCAGGCCACTCTTCTCTCCTGGTCCATGGCTCCACAGAGTCACAGCTACCACAACTGGGAAACAAACGATTATCCTTGCCCCCATACTTTCCTTTTACTCTGCAGATCCTGTTTGTGATGCCATTTTGTAGCAGCAAGCACCCCAAGGGTCCTCAGGGTTTGCTGCCACCACAGGTTCTTGGATCTGCTTTGATGAAGGAAAGCAACTCAAAATGGGTTAACAAGTTTACTTTAATCAGTCAGACATGTATTGTTTACCTAGTTCAGGGGAAAAAGGTCAGCACCCCGAACTTCAAAGTATACAGACAGAATCATCAAGACAGAAACAGATCAAGTAGACAGATTTCCAAACTGTCCAACCATTACATCCATACCCAGTCAACATCTGAGTTTCAACATCTGGGTTTTTCAAAGCCGGGGGGGCTCTGGACAATGGCTTCCCAGAATCCAGATCAAATCACAGAACACTTCTCAAAGTGAGCCCCCAAAACAAAGCTACACATCAGGGCTTATATAGCCTTCTCTTGGCTCAGAGAATGTAACAACCTTATTGATCCACTGGCCAATCAAGAAGTATCTACTGAAGAACAAGGCTCCCACCCCAGGCTCCAGGTGCACTTTAGCCTAGGGGCAGGGAAGATCTTTAAATTTGCATTTCCATTACAAATGGTAATCTTACCCTTTTGACCTCGCATGCACTACAGGTCTTTGAGCAACAAATTGGATACAATTTTTCAATCATATTACAGTGGAAGTTTTTCTTCAGGTACAGGTTGAACTAAATGTTTTGCGAAGTCCCTTCCAACTTTGATATTCTTTGAAAAGCCAGATACAAATATTCATATTGTCCATGTGCAGATACACAAAGTATGTACAACAAAGTGAGTTAGTGATCCTAACACAAGGAGATAAATTTAACTTCTTGGGTATCTTGAGACTTGATGGTTGGAGTCTCATTACTGGTCTATACAGCGCTGGAAAGATATACCTATTTAAAAGGAAAAGAATAGAGAAATGGCGATAAGGAAAGAATAAAATAATATTCTAAATTAAAAAGATATGTAATCATCAGGGATCACAAAAGATTTAAGAACTAGATCTAATGGGTCAGCTTTAAAGTTTCCAAATTAGAATCCACAAATTGGGGAATGACTGAATGGAGTATTGGATTTGAAAGTGATGGAATACTATTGTGACGTGAGAAATGTTGAAGATGATGGTTTCAGAGAAACTTGGGGAGATTTAAATGAGGTGACATGGCATGAAGTAAGCAGAACCAGGAGAATCATTTATACAATAACAGAATTTTAAAGACAAACAACTTTGAAAGACTTAAGAACTATGGTCAATGCAATGGCCAATTATGATTCTGGAGCGCTCATGATGAAATGTGCTACCTCCCTCCTGACAGGGAGGGAATAGACTCAGGACACATAATGAGACATTTTGGGGGCATAAACAAAGAGGGAAATTGTTTTGCTTGATTATACATACTTGTTATAAGGGTTTTGTTTCTCTTTCTTTTTCTTTTGGAAGGTAGGAGGGAGAGAAGGTGAATTTTCATTAGTTAAAAAAATTAAGGTACTGTAGCAGCAAGCACCCCAGCATCCCCAGGGTGGCTACCAACACAGGTTCTTAGATCTGCTTTTCTAAACGAAAGCAACTCAAAATGGGTTAACAAGCTTACTTTAATCAATCAAACATATATCGTTTACCTAGTTCAGGGGAAAAAGGTCAGTACCCTGAACTTCAGAGTATACAGACAGAATTATCAAGACAGAGAAACAGATCAAGCAGACAGGCTTCCAAACTGTCCAACCATTACATCCATACCAAATCACAGTTACCAGAGAGGGAAGCATCAACATCTGGGTTTTCAAAGCCGGGGGGCTCTCAACAACAGTTGCCCAGAGTCTCATCTGGTCAAATCACACAACACTTCTCAAAGTGAGCCCCAAAGCAAAGCTTCACATAAGGGCTTATATAGCCTTCTCCTGGATCAGAGAATGTAACAACCTTCTTGACCCACTGCCCAATCACAAAGTATCTCCTGAGAAACAAGCCTCCCACCACAGGATCCAGGTGCACTTAAGCCTAGGGGTAGGGAAGATCTTAAAAATTTACATTCCTATAACAGATACCAAGTTCACAATAATTTTGCTCCTGGATGCATGGTTATGAAGCATGAATGGCTCATGATTATTACTTTAGTTAGAGAATAAAAATTCTCTAACAATGGGCTGAGGGGATGGAATCCCAGCCCTGTGTTAAGAAAGGTCATTCTCTTTTCTATGACTCCCAGAGCTGTCCTGCACCCTGGTGCCATGAACAAAGAGACACAAGGAAATGTAAGATAGGATAAGCTCTTTCTCAGTTTTCTTATTTGCAAAATGGGGGTTAATAGCACCCACTAGAGTTGTTGTGTGGATCAAATATTTTAAAGGCACTTTTCAAACCATATAAAATGCTAGCTTTAGCTAGCTGTCACTTCTTACCGTTTTCTACGGAGGTTTGCTTTTGAGTTGAGAAACGGGAGATGTTGCTGCTTTGGGCAAGGTAGAAGAGAACACAATGTTGCTCCCTGAATGCTTGACATCTCATTCATCTTTATGTGCCCTCTTTTGTCGGCTCTCCTCTACAATTCTCAAACTGGCTTCTTCACTTCCTGAGTTAGGAAGAAATAGACAAGCACACATTTAGCACCAGCTGTCTGCCAGGTCTGTGCTAAGGGCCAGAGATGCAAAGAAAGGTAAGAACAGCCTGGGCTCTCAAAGACTTCTCTAATGGGGAGAAACGGTATACAAACGGGCTCTGCACAAGATAAATGGGGGATAGGCTCAGAAGGAAGGAACTGAAGTTAAAGAAAACTTCCTGCAGAACGTGGGATTTTGTTGTTTGGTTTTCATTTTTGAGGAGGACCAATGACCTCGCAGGATGACATCTTGACTGTGGATTAATTCGATTTAAGTGAGGCAAAGCTGCACAAAGCCATCAAGTCCTCAGCCTCATTCTCTCTCCCAGAGCCGTCAAAGTCCAGTGGCAGGATCAAAGTCAGGAGGACTGGTGATGGCCTGGGATGCAGTGGATGATGGCTGTGGTGTCTTCACTGTCTGACCAGGCTCCGAGAGCTCACAGCATCTGCTTTAACCACCTTCACGGCTGTTGGAACAAATTGTTCTCTTCTGACCATTCTGCCAGAGGAAGTTTTCACATGCTTGGGGTAGACATCCCCCAACTCATCAACAGGTTTGAGGCCTATGACATACAAAAAGTTTAAGTGACATAATTTCTAGGTAATTAATTATTTTATTAATTATGGTTAGTGAATTATTAATAAAAGGATGGTCATTTGGCCATCTCTGGTAAACCAAAGATGGATCATGGTGGCCTATCTACACTTATGTACCCTTGGAAGAGTGGGTGTCCAAGTCAGATAGCAATCAACTGTGACTGGTTAACAATTAATGAGAAGAATGAATATTATGAAAGGTGGGCTTATTCTAATGAGGGCTGGGGGGGGGAGGGCAATGACTCTGATCAGTCTTGGACAAAGAGACTTATCTCTACTCAGACCACCCCAGGCCTAGGGCAATCTAGACAAAAGGGTTCTACTTCCATTCAGACCTGTCTCTCTAGAACACTGTGAGCCAGAATTCATCATTACTAAAATCTCCTTACCTTTTGATGAGATCTGAACTTTCCCAGTTGGGTGGGGTCTGAACAAGATTGAGGAGAACTGTTAGATCCAATCTCATTATGAAGCCCTATTTTTCAGATGCTGATTTTACCTAGTAGAGAATAAGGCTATTAATATGAGAGAAATAATCATTTCTCTCCTGACTGTGTCCATCTGCTGAGATGGTTTTATGCTGAGCCCTTCCCTTTGCCCTCCACCATCTGACGTGGTTTTAGGGGTGTAGGGACCCAAAATATCAAGGTTCAGAGCAGAGTTTTCTGGAAAGAATTTGCAAACTCAAGCAGTCTTCTGGTCAAGTGACTCCAGGCCCAGTGCTCTATTCACTTTGCTATCTAGCTTACTCCAGTGGGCAGCAACGAACATACCAACTTCTACACCATAACTAGTATTGGGAGTATAATTGAAAGCAGAAAGGGGTGGCCAGGAAAGCTATATCATGAGGAAGGAGCCAAGTCTCAGTAAATATAAGAAGTCTGAATGAATGAGAAAGGCTTTAGTTCCATTTTCCCGCTTCAAAGAGTTGAAGGAAACACATTGGAGCAACTTTAGGCCCCCTGGGAAATGAAGGTCAGGGTGGAAATGGGGCACATGAACAGGGTTAAGTAATTCCAAGACTGTCCTTCCACATGGGCAGACATCTATATAGTATAACTGAAAGAGGACACCAAACATTTCCCTATTAAAAAAATGTCACCCACAGGCCTTTATTGGTGCCTTAACTTTCTCCAACAGAGATGCATTCCTTTAGTGGTGAGGCATGTTCTCTTGCTAAAATGCACTTGAGTAGGGAAGAAGGAAGAGACACATATTAATAATAACCTATGTTTATGGAGAATTTTAAATTTAAAGATGCTCCTTAATTATCCTTGTTTTATAGATGATGAAACTGAGGCCCAGGGAATTAAAGTAGGTAGCTACATTAATTATTAAGTAGCTAGGTGGCACAGTAGATAGAGTGCCAGTCTGGAGTAAGGAAGATCTGAGTTAAAATCTGAACTCAGATACTTATTAGCTGTGTGATCTTGGGCAAGTCACTTCACTTCTGTTTGCTTTGGTTTCCTCATCTGTAAAATGAGGTTAATAATAGCACCTACCTCCCAGGATCATTGTGAGAATCACATGAGATAGTAATTGTAAAGCATTTAGCACAGTGCCTGTTACATGTTAAACAGTCTGTGTGTGTGTGTGTGTGTGTGTGTACATGATGATGATGATGATGATGATAAAGTAACAGTGTCAGAGGATTCAAACTCAGGAGTTAGGACTCTAAGATGGGTCTCTTTCCCCTTGTACCACGGCTGCCCCAACAAAAAGCAATGAGCAAATTTCTCTCTTCACATGCGGTGCTTGGCTCCTCCCCTCAGATGAGGTCCCCTTGAAAGCTCCAGGCTGGGTATCTGTCTCCATGCGGCTTTCCAGCTGCACCTGCGCTCTGCTGGGCATCTCTGATGAGCTCCTCCTGCCCTCTGCTGGCTGTCCATGACCATTACAACTAGATAGATTTCATCATCTGCTTCTCCTTTTTCCTGAAAGGTAGAGTCTGTCCAGTAGGCCTTCTCATGCTGCCCGCATCCCACATACCGGACCAGGACGAGCAATGAAGCCATACTTCAGGATCTTCACTGCCTCTCCTCACAGGAGGCACTCGCCCTTCCATTGATCTGTACTATCTCAGCAGGGGACATTGCCTGGTAACTTACTGAGAAAAGAGAGGCCATTTGATATGAGGTCCCTCTTCCACCCTCCTCTACATCTCCCAAACCTCTGACGTCATTCCCCCCATTCTCTCCCTTTTAGTCCAGTTTGTGATGAAGGCCTGCTTGGCCAGGTTGCTCCCTGCCCTGCCTGCTGTCCCCTAACCTTGCAACCTCAA
>NW_027185782.1:3740297-3791483 GCF_028583685.1 Petaurus breviceps papuanus | reverse complement strand
GGTAGAGTGTAAGACATAATAAGGAAAACCTGAGCTAAAATACATCCTCAGATACTTATTAGGTGTGTGACTCTGGGCAACTCAATTAACCTCAATCTGCCTCAGTTTCCCTTCTATCTCCTGTTTAGCATGAATTTTGTGAATATAACTCAAAATATCATTTGTTGGAAGTCATACTACTATTAACCAATGAAAAGAGAGTAATTGAAATTATAGTTATGTGAATTGATTATATAGTACCCAGGACATCCCCTCATATATGGGCCCCCCAAAAAGCCACATTGTGAATCAGCACTCATTGAAAACCATAGTTCATGAGCCTTCATGGTAGTGTTTACTTTTCACAGCTCCCCAAAGGACACAGTTCTAAATCAAGGACATTAAATCAAGCAGCCTGGGAAACAAGATGACCAAAAAAAAAAAAGATTCCTTTATGCATAAATGAGGCACATCTTTTAAAAGTTTACCATAATACCAGGTACATATTCAGGAAACATTTGGAGCCAGGGCACATGTGTAGAGAGTATATAAATCAGGGTACACATGGCCAACCATTGGCCAACCATGTCAAATCCTCCAGACCGCTCAAGAAAAATGAGGACTGAGAAATAGCCTTTGGATCGAGTAATAAAGAAATCATTGTTATTTGGGGAGGAGAGGTGTTAGGCTCCCTGTGGGACTGAAGAGGTTACCCATAAAGAGGGTTAGGTTTGCTTTGGAGACCCCAAAATACCAACATGCCAGATCCTGCCAAATTAATTCGACTCAAGTCTTCTCAGCCAAAGAAAAGTAAAGTTTATTAAAAGTTTGCTTGCATTAGACACAGAGTAAGTCTGCAAGGTCATGACACTCTCAAATACATGGAGACAAGATGGGGTCTTATATACAGAAGGTTGTGGGAGAAATCTAGGGGTGGTCTAGAGGAGGAGTTTGGGGAGGGTCAATGAGTGATTAAGGGTCGGGAGTTGCTGAAGGCTACCTGCTACCTGGAGCCTACAGACAATGGTGGGCTAGGCCAGTTCAAGGGTAGATTGATATTTTGATAGGCTCAAGGGTGGGAAGTCTAGTAACAGAGGTTTGGGCCCAGCCACAATGTAAGGCTTATTGCCTCATGCAAATGCATCATCAAATGGGATGATTTTATCAAGAGTCCAAAGGGGGTTCCCAGAGCCTGTACCTCAAGGACTCAAGGAGAGCTAGAGGGAACTCCCAGAGCCCATACTTCATCATTCCCCCATCAAATAAATGGGACCCAAATTCCTTTGGGGTCAAGGGCAAAGGTCTGAGCTTCTGAAAGTACTTCCTGCTGGCAAGGGGTGTAGAGCTGTCCCTGCCTCTCTCGGAACCATTCAAGGGGGTCAGACTTCACATTCAAGGGGTCAGACTCTGGAACGTGGATGATGCCAGGTCCAGTGGAAAAAACTATATCCTTTGATAAAACATCAAGTACACCATCCCCTGAGACTCAAGGAGAGCTCAAGGGGGCTCCCAGAGCCCATACCTCATCAGGACCACACAGGGTCATTGCTCCTAGTCTAGACAGAAAGTGGGGATGTTTCAGGAAGCAGAGACCACTTAAAGAAGTGGCTATCACTTCCCCTTGGAGACATAGAAGCACCTGAACCCTGTTCCAGGTCATGCCTGCTGATCATGAGTAACCCCACAGAGTTCTGCCCTGGGACCTCTTCTACTTCTATACTGTTTCACTTGATGATCCCATCAGCTCCCATGGATTCAATTATCATCTCTATAAGGGTGATTTTCTAATCTACTTAGCCAGCCCTAATTTCTCTGCTATTACATATGAAAACTAAGGTAAACTGAGAGACAATGGTCTGAGAATGATCAATTTATTAGTAATGCTAGAAATAACCAATAAATTGGGTTAATGGCCTCTCTCAATGACCAAAGACCTCAAGGTAAGATTGACTAGCCATCATATATTTGGGGAAGTACAGGAGAGCAAAGAACAGAGTTGGATAGGCAGGAAAAACAATGTAATTGCTTAAAGGGCTGGCAGCATCATGGAGGTGAGGGCAGCATGCACCCACATGGGGCTAGTAACTACCCCTCTCCATCATAGAGGAATTTGATTTATGGGACCCATCTGCATCCTGAGGCTATTGATAGTGGACCAGGGATAGAAGACTCCTTGTTTTCTAGGAGGGAGATAAGGCCTTCCTTAATCGTGCAAGGATAGGCAAGGATTGACAATATATCTTGTAGAAATTGTAGGCCTTCAAAGACAACAAACAAGTGTCAGAAAATTTTCCATGAGCTGAAGGCATGAGGGATAACAAGTTTTGCTTTAATTAACTCAGAGGTGGAACTGAATTCCTGTCACTAAGGAATGTTCGTTGCTTGAGTCCACCTGCAAGGTTAGAGACATTGGAGTCACTCCCTGGTGTCAATCTGCATCCCTCAATAACAGATTTTCTTGAGGCAAGAATAGAACAGGGATTAGCAGGAGAAATGAACTTCTAAATTTAGCTTATAGGCAAAGAGACAAAAATGTGGCTTGAGTGATCATACAAAATGGGGCAGTAATACAGAATAGGAACAATTACAGAACAGAATCAATTATAAAATTATATAGAATCAATTTAATTCCTTCTCTGTTGACCTACAGTCTCATATTTCCAGTTGCCTATTGCATATTTGGAAGTACATATATTGTAAGACATCTTAAACTCAACATTTTTTTTTTTTTGCCTTTTGGAGGGCAGTTGGGGTTAAGTAACTTGCCCAAGGTTACACGGCTAGTTTTTGTGTTTGTGTGTGGGTGTTAAGTGTCTGAGGCCGGAGCCAAACTCAGGTCCTTCCAACTCTGGGGCCGGCGCTTTACTCACTGTGCCAACTAGCTACCCCCAAACTCAACATTTCTAAAACGGAATTTATGATGTTTTCCTTCAAATCCTCCCTACTTCCTAACTTCTCTGTTACTGTTGAGGGTACCAGGCTTGAAACTTAGGTGTTATTTCCAACTCCTCACTTTCTCTACCCCTCATATCCTAATCAGTTATTATTTTTATATCTGAATTTTATTTTATTTTTAAAGGTTTATAATTACTTATTTTCCCCACTCAATAGTATTTTATTTTTTTTCCAATTGCATGTAAAGATAGTTTTCAACATTCACTTTTATAAGATTTTGAGTTCCAAATATTTTTCTCCTTCCCTCCTCTCTCCCCTCCCCAAGATGGAAAGCAAACTGAAATAGGCTATACATGTACAATTATATTAAACATATTTCCACATTAGCCGTTGTGAAAGAAGAATCAGAACAAAAGGAAAAAACAACAGAAAAGGAGAAAACAGTATGCTTTGATCTTCATTCAGACCCCATAATTCTTTCTCTGGATGTGGATAGCATTTTCCATCATGAGTCTTTTGGAATTGTCTTAAATCATTGTATTGCTAAGAAGAGCTAAGCCTATCACAGTTGGTCATCACACAATGTTGCTGTTATTGTATATAATGTTCTGTTTCTGCTCACTTCACTCAGCATCAGTTCATGGAAGTCTTTCCAGGTTTTTTCTGAAATCCACCTGCTCATCATTTCTTAAAGCACAATAGTATTGTTACATCCATATACCACATCTTATTCAGCCATTGATGGACATTCCTTTAATTTCCAATTCTTTGCCATCACAAAAAGAGCTGCTATAAATGTTTTTGTATGTGTGGGTCCTTTCTCCTTTATTATGATCTCTTTGGGAAATAGACTAAGTAGTGGTATTGCTGAATCAAAAAGTATGCACAGTTTTATGGCCCTTTGGGCATAGTTCCAAATTACTCTCCAGAATGGTTGGATCAGTTCATAATTCCATTGACAATGCATTAGTGTTCCAATTTTCCCATATCTTCTCCAACATTTATAATTTTCCTGTTTTGTCATATTAGCCAATCTGATAAGTGTGAGGTAGTACCTCAGAGTTGTTTTAATTTGCATTTCTCTAATCAATAATGATTTAGAGTATTTTTTCATATGACTATAGATAGTTTTAATTTCTTCATTTGAAAATTGCCTGTTCATTTCCTTTGACCATTTATCAATTGGGGAATGAGTTGTATTCTTACAAATTTGACTCAGTTCTCTATATATTTTAGAAATGAAGCCTTTGGAGTGGCTAGGTGGTACAGCGAATAGAACACCAGCCCTGGAATCAGGAGGAACTGAGTTCAAATTTGGCCCCTGACACTTAACACACACACATACACACACACACACACACAAAACCCTAGCCGTGTGACCTTGGGGAAGTCACTTAACCCCAACTGCCCTTCATCTCCCTCCAAAAACAAAAACAAACTTAGCTATTCTTGACTCTAACTAACACTGTCTCCACTTCACCACCTAGACCAGACATCTCAAATGCTATCTTTGAAACTTCAGAATAGTCCATTTGAATTTGAAAACACTTTTTTTTTTTGCCCTGTTGCTTTGGAGGTGGAGTAGTAGAGATAATCTGCAAGGAGGCATATATCAGCTCAACATAAGGAGCTTCTGAGAAGCAGCCTGGCTTGGAACAGGCAGTCCCTGATACATGCTAACTCTGTGACCATGAGCAAGCCACTTCAGCTCTTGGTTACCTACCTAAGCCAGCAAGCATTAAATTGTTTTTACAATGCACTCCTATCAAGATAAAATTATTTATAAACTATATTCATGTACTACTGTATTATTAACCTGTGTAATATATGAAAAAGACATTTAAAAGGATATTTAAGGTAAAATAAATACACACACACGTTGTAAACCTTGAAGAAGCTAGACCAGGAATCATATCTTTTCCCCTGCTTTTTCCTCTACCAAACAACCTAATGAATTTCTTACTAAAACTATTTCAAATTTGGGAATCTGTTCTCATGACTAACAATAGTATGAGAAGTTAATCACTATGTTTGATCCTTAGAATTTCTGTCTTCTACATTATTTACTTACAAATTCTGAGTACTTTACCTAAAATTCTTAATAATTCACAAAATAAACTCCAGACTCCAAATTTCCTATAGAAAAAAGATAGAGCATTGCCTGAAAGTGAATGTAGAGTCTGCTAAAGGGATAGTCCTCCCAAGAGAATTTGAGAGAACCTCAGGAAAGACTCAAACCCCCCCCCCAGGGGCAGAAAGAAGTCTGGCCTGATTGAACTGAAAACACCTCCAGTAGAATCAATAAACAAAGCCTTGGGGCAGTTGGTCAGAAGCAGAGGCTGCCTCAGGAACTTTCACCTTATGGACAATGTGAGGGTCAGACAACTGAGATGGGGAAGATGAAAGGACGATCTGATTTCTCAGGATGCCAGGCACAGCTGGGCTGACCAGACACAAGGTCTAGGTTGCAGGAGAGAAGGAGCAAGCATAAGCCTGGTGAGTGCAGTAGCAGAGGGGTGAGGGTCCTGCTGGATGTGGGCAGTTGTAGGAGAGTAGAGTCCCTGGTTTCAGTTCCAGGGCAAAGAGGTGAACTGAAGTTTGCAGCCTTAAGGGGGACTGCAGGGAACAAGAACATTTGGGGGAGAGCATAGCTGGGGGGCCCTAGCTGTGGCAGGGATGGAGAGGAGTGCCTGAGGTTGGTCCCCTAGACAGAGCTCAGAAAATAACAGCAAGGAGGACCTGCAGCCTGGGACACCATTCCCCAGATCTCAGGATTAGGAAATAATAAGCTGCTTAAAATAAAATTAAAATTAAAATAAGTAAGCTAAGGAGAAAAAATAAAACAACCAATAGACAGCTACTATGGGGATAGAAATGATCTGGGTTCATTTTCAGAGGAAGATAGTGAAGTCAAAAAAGCCACTCCTTTTCCAAAGAGAAACATGAAATGGTTACAAGCCCAAAAAGTGTGCTTGGAAGAAATTTAAAATCAAGTAAGAGGGATCAAGGAAAATAAGGGGAAAAAAGAGCAATCCAAGAAAACCAACAAAATTATGAAAAGAAAGTCATCCAACAAAAAAAGAAGATTAAAAAACTTAAGGAAGAAAATAAAATTCCTTGAAAACTAGAATTGGGCAAGGAAAAAGCTATATTATAAGGAAACAAGAAATAATAAAATAAAATCAAAAGTATGAAAAAATAGAAGAGAATGTGAAACATCTCATTAGAAAAACAACTGATCTGGAGAAGAGATTGAGGTGAGATGATACAAGAATTGTTGGACTACTTGAAAGTTATGATCAAAAAAGAATCTTGATACAATATTACAAGACATTGCTAAGGAAAATTGCCCTGAAATTCTAGGATGAGAAGATAAAGCAGAAATAGAAAAAAAAAATCCACTTATCACCACCTGAAAGAGATCCCAGGAGGAAAACTTACATGAATATCATAGCCAAGTTTCAAAGCTCCCAGGTTAAGGAGAAAATGTTGCAAGCAACAAGAAAAAACAATTTAAATATTACAGAGCTACAATTAGGATCACACAAGACCTAGCAGCTTCTTTGTTTAAAGACCATAGGTCTTAGAACACTATATTTTGAAGAACAAAAGAGCTGAGCTTGTGACCAAAAATAACTTACCAAGCAAAGTTGAGTATAATCCTGAATGGGAAAAAAATAAAAAGACATTCAATGAACTGAAAGACCTTCAGGTATTTGAAACAAAAAGACCAGAACTTCATGAAAAATTCAACATATAAGATCCAGGAGAAATATAAGGTAAACATTAAAGACCAATTATAAGGGATTCAATAAGGTAAAATTGTTGACATCTTACATCTGAAAATGTTATTAATATTCTTAAGACTGTCATCATTACTTGTGTAGTTTGAAAGAAAGGTTTGGGCTGATCTGAGTATGATGAGGTGATTCTAAAAATAAAACTGGGTCACGAGAGGTAAAAAGGAGCAATTATCTCATACAAATGAGGTGTGAAAGGAAGAACTGATACAGAAAAAGCAAGTGGGGGGTGGAAGGGCTGGTAGTGCTGGAGTCTTACTCTCTTGGAAATGGGTCAAAGAGGGAACAACATATACATTTAGTCTAAGTCTTCTAAATTTATAAAGAAATGAGGGGGTAAGGAAATAGGATAAGGGAGGAACTTTTAGAAGGGTGTATAGATTAAGAATTAGGAGGGTCAGGAGCCGAGAAGGGAGGGACTCTTAGAGTGGTAGTTTGGTTGGCTGTTGTCCTTCATTCTTGAAGAGGACCAAAATGACGTCCTAGAGTCAAATTACACATGTCTCACTGACCGATCAGATCAATATGAGCTTGGAATGTTCTACTACCCATCAGTCAGAGATAGTCCATGTGAACATTCGGGGTGGATTCTCCAAATGTGTGCATCCTGTGTTTCCTTTGAGCTGTCTCCATTCTGCTTTGCTCATAGAGCACAGCACCTTCTCTGATGTGGGCATGCCATGCTAAGTGGTCCTGTGCCAGTGTCTCCCATGTTACACAATCAATTCTAAAGTTCTTGAGACCTTGAGAGTGTCCTTGTATCTCTTCTTCTGACCACCATGTGAATTCTTTCCCGGTGTGAGTTCTCCATAAAATAGTCTTTTTGGCAAGCATATATTTTGCATTCCAACTAAACGGCCAGCCTATCAGAGTTGCGCTCTTTGAAGCAGTTTGAATGCTTGGCAGTTTAGTTGGAGTAAGGACCTCAGTGCATTTGGTACCTTATCCTGCCAGGTGATCTTCAGAATCTTCCTGAGGCAATTCAAATGGAAGCGATTCAGTTTCCTGGCATGGCACTGGTATACCACCCAGGTTATTAAAGTGGAGGGTGGAGAGAGACAATAAAAGAGGGATTCTTAGAGGGGTGGGTAGATTAAGGAATAGGAGGGCAAGGTAGTAGTTAGAAGTAAATTAGATGCCTGAGGAGAGTTAGGGTAATAATAATAATTAATAATAATAATGTGGGAAGGATAGAGAAGAAAAATAGAATGGAGGGAAATACACAACTAGTAATTATAACTGAGAGTGAATGGGATGAACTTACTTATAATATGGATGAAAAATCTGAATTTCACAATATGTTGCTTACAAGAAACAAAAAAAAAAAGAGTTGAACACACAGAGTTGAAATAAAGGGCTAGTATAGAATTTATTATGCTTCAGCTGATGTAAAAAGACAACAACCAGAGATAGCAATCATGATCTCAGACAAATTTAAAGCTAAAATAGATTTAATTAAGAGAGGAAAAAGGGAAACTATACTATGTGTTAACAATATTATTCAATATTGTTTTAGACCATTTAAAATACTATAGACAATATACAATACCTGAGAGTATAACTCCCAAAACAGACTTAGAAACTATGTGAATATAATTATAAAACACTCCTTATACAAATAAAGTCAGATTTAAATAATTGGAGAAATATCAATTGTTCATGGGTAGACAAAGCCAGTATAATTTTAAAATGACAATTTTTACCTAATTAATCAGTTTATTCAATGCTATCTCAATTAAATTACTAAAAAACTATTTTACTGAGTTAGAAAAAAAGAATAAAATTCATTTGGAAGAACAAAAGGTAAAAAATTTCAAAGAAACTAATGGAAAAAATGTAAAGGAAGGAAGTTCAGTAGTACCAGCCCTCAAACAACATCACAAGGCAGTAAATATTAAAACTATCTGGAACTGGTTGAAAAATAGAAAAGTGGATCAGTAAAACAGAGTAGACATACAACACACGGTAGTAAAGGATTATAGCAAACGTGTGTTTGACAAACACAAAGATTTAAGTTTTGGGGATAAGAATTCATTATTTGGTCAAAATTGTTGGGGAAGTTGGAAATCAGTCTGGCAGAAATTGGGCATAGACCAATATTTTAAAAACCATGTATTAAGGTAAGACAAAAATGGATACCTTACCAAATATAAAGGGAGATGTCATAAGAAAATTAGAAGAACATGGAACCTGTTACCTATCAAACTCATGAATAAGACAACAATTTATGAATAAACAAAAGATAGAGAGCATTGTACTGTATAAAATGGATAATTTTTATTATATTACATTAAACAATTCTTGTACAAATAAAACCAATGTAGCTAAGATTAGATAGCAGAAGATTGGGGGAAAAAATTTCATACAGTCTCTCAGGTAAAGGTATCATTGCTTAAATATACAAAAACTTTGTCAAATTTATAAGAATGCAAGTCATTCTGGGGTGGCTAGGTGGTGCAGTGAGTAAGAGCACTGGCCCCAGTTCAGTTCCAGCCTCAGATACTTAACACCCACACACAAAAACTGGCCATGTAACCTTGGGCAAATTACTTAACCCCAATTGCTTAAAAAAAAAAAAAGAATAAAGCCATTCTCCAATTGATCAAAGGATAGGAATTGTCAGGTTTTTCCGATGAAGAAATAAAAACTATGGTCATATGAAAAAAAAATGCTCTAAATCATTATTTATTAGAGAAATGCAAATTAAAATAACTTTGAAATATTATATTAAACTTATCAGATTGGCTAAAATGATAGATGCCCTTTAATTGCGGAATGGATAGACAAGCGTGCATATGATTGTGATGGAATACTACTGCACCATGAGAAATGATGAATTGGTTGATTTTAGAGAAACATGTTAAGACTTGGACCTTATGAAGTGGAAGCACCTTCCAATGAAGGAAGATGCTATCCACCACTAGAGAAAGAACTGACAAGTAGGAACATATGTATATATGTGTGTATATGTATGTATATATATTCATGTTTAATTGTGGCCTTCTCTAGGGCAGGTTGGGGAGGAGGGAGAAAAAAATAAAAAGTCTATGTCAAAGAACAAAAGAAAACTTAGAAGGAAGCACAGAAAAGCTGGATGGTATTGAAAATAATGTGTATTATTTATTACATGGTTATTTTTTTTAAAGCAAGCAGTTTGAGATGGACATTTATTGTTTTATATTGAATCTTCTCTTTATGTTCTGCTGTGTACATAGATGTGGAAATGTTTCCTTTTCCCCCTCATTTTGTGTGTAAGTTTAAAATCAATAAAAAATTAAAAATAATACAAACTTTAGTGTAAGACACAATAAATATTATCTTTAAAATTATCGACATGAAAACAAAGATCATTACCAGTGCCTTTAATGGAAGGCCTGTTTTCCCTTGAAAACATGCAGAAACATTTCTGATCTACAACAGTTTTATTCTTTGTTTTTGTTCTTAGAGTCAAGTTGTTGCAAAAAGGGCAACATTTTCAGTTTTTATTAGAATGTATAATATTGGGGAGTAGTAGTGGGCTATCTGATGTATTCTAACTTCTGAGTATGAACTTCAGATTGTTGATGAAAACGCTTTTTGAAAATAAAACTAATCTGATCAAGACAGTGATCCACAGCAATTCTAAAGGACCCAGGATGAAAAATTCTATCCACCTCCCATGAGAGAACTGATGAATTCTGTGTACAGATTGAAGCAAACTTTTTTTCATCTTTTAAAAATTTTCTCGTTTTTTCTTTTGAAACATAGCCAATATAGAAATATGTTTTGCATGACTTCACATGTATAATCAGTGTTATATTGCTAGCCTTCTTAGGGGCTAGGAAAAGGCAGGAGGAAAGGAGAGAATTTGGAACTCAAATTTTTTAAAATGTGATTGGGAAATACTTCACAAAATAAATAAAAAAATATTTAAATTAAAAAGAAAAAGAAAATGGGGCAGTTAAGTACAGCACTGGATTTGGAGTAAGGAAGACTTGAGTTCAAATATGGTCTTAGTATACTTACTAGCTGTGTGACTCTGGGCAACTGCCTCACCAAAAAAAAAAAAGAAAAGAAAAGAAAAGAAAATGAAAATGAAGCTATGATGTTTGTAGTGTATTGAAAAACTGGGTAGTGTAGGAACAAAGGAAGGTGTCGATGTAAACCATTTTCCTGGAAAATCTGACAAATAGTGTTGGGAATATCTTGGAGGATGGGTGAACGAGTGTTAACCAGTGGTTACAAATAGGAGTTAGGTGGTGCAGTGGATAGACATTTCCTGAGTTCAAATCTGGACTCAGACACTTACTAGCTGGGTGACCCTGGGCAAGTCACTTAACCATGTTTGCCTCTGTTTCTTCATCTGTAAAGTGAATTGGAGAAAGAAATGGTAAATTGCAAAGGGAACTGGAGAAAGAAATGGCAAATAACCCAAGTATCTTTGCCAAGAAAACCCCAAATGGGGTCACAAAGAGTTGGACATGACTGAAAGGACTCAGCAACACATGCTGCATGGAACTGTAACTTGGAGCAGTCCCAGTACTACATAGTATTCCAGATTTAAATAGTCTTTTTGGCTCTGTAAAATCGAGTATTAAATCACAATATTGATGAAAAGGTGAACATCGCATTCTACATCTCCACTGATAAGTCAGTATTCTTCACTTGGGCTCATGACTTTTTTGATATATTCTTAAATCAAATTGTTTATGTAGATAGCCCCTCTACCCCTTTCCCCAACACAATATGATATTTATTATACATGTGAAGTCATGGTTGACTAGCCCTGCCCCCCTGCCTGCAATTCTCTTTCCTGTTTCTACCTCTTGGCTTCCATCAATTGCTACAAGAAGCCTTTCCTGATTCCCCTTAATGTTAATGCCTTCCCTCTGTTAATTATTTCCAATGTACCTTGTATATAACTTGTTCTTCCTCTATATAGTTTGCATGTTGTGTCCCTCATTAAACTGTGAGGTCTCTGAGAGCAGGATATTTTTATTTTCTTTGTATCCTCAGTACTTAGAACAGTTTGTGACAAATAGTAGGTGCTTAATGTTTATTGACTCACCGACTCCTCAGAACCTTAACAGGGACATGATACTGAAGAGTTCTCAGAACCAGGTCTCCTGGAGTCGGGAAGACGAGTTCAAATATGATCTCAAACAGAAGCTGTGTGACCCCAGGTCAGTCACTAAACTTCTGCCTGAGTTTCCTCAAATGTAAAATGGGGCTAAAAATAGCACCTACCTTACAGGGTCATGTGAGGATCAAATGAAATATTTGTGAAGTGCTTAGCATAGTGCCTGGAACATAGTAGGTGTTTTAATGAATGCTTATCCCCTTGTGATAGACCCTGTTGGTCAGGATATCCCAAATGACCTATAACTTTATCAGTATAGGGAACTCACAATGTAATAATTCCACCCAATAATACAGAGTGCATCCATCTATGTATGGCTTAGTAGATAAATCCTAGAGAGATGATTAAGGCATATTAGTGGACGTGACTTACACTCACATAGCTAGTGGCAGAGGCAGCATTTGAATCCAGGTCCTTTTGACTTCAAGTCCAGGAATCTGATGGCTCTATCCATTATCTGACACTGACCATCAAAAGTTAAAACTCCACTCCTGAACCCCAAATCCAGTGCCCTGAGCCCCTTGTTGCTTCAATTAATTAGGCTCAGAAATTTACTAATTAGAAGTCAGCATGGTACAGAGAAAAGAATGTTGGATTTGGAAGCAAAAGGTCTACTTTTGAACTCTGATTCTGTCATTTACTGGTTGTATGATCTTGAGCAAATAACATCAATTAGTTTCAGTTTACACGTCTATAAAATGAAGAGGTTGGAATAGTTTAGCTCTTAGGTCCTTTCCTGCTCTAAATCTACAATACTTTGGGCTCAGAGACAAAACATATCCATATCTCCAGGTGAAAGGTCTGCTGAATACAGAATTGCAAATGGGAATTTTCTGCCTGCTGTCATCTAAACCTTGAGAACTAACCTGAAGAGCCTCATGAACTGATTTTAGTGTGAACAATTTCTCCATTGTTCCCTCTACCCCCATATGAGTGTTAGGATCAGAGCAGTAAATAGAAAATTTGAAACCCAAAGCAAACAACACAAATGAACTTTTAAAAGACATTGAGATGATTAAGAGGGCAGAGAACTCTGGCACGATGTGAGGATGGTTCTGATGGGGCGAAGATAGTGGTGGGAACTAACCTGGGTTGTGACCAGTTGGGATAGAAGTTGAGCAATTGAATGTTATCTTCCATTTTTAATCTTGTTAAGAAGGTGCTAAACCCAGTTTCTAGGCTGTTCAGAGTGCAAATTCTGTTGATGCTTGTGAGCCAAGAAAGCCTCCTTTATTCCATCCTAGTTTTGGCTCTGGATGGGCTGCTTTCCTAACAGTACTGAGAGCTGGAGGAATTGTGAAGAGACCATAGCCTGGACAAGGCAGTTCTGGCATATGTAGTGTGTCAGGAAGAACACCTTCTGATTGCAAACCCTTGGAATCACTTCTATGTGACTGTCAGTGAGGGACCTAGTCAGTCTCTTGTCTGAGTAGGTGCTGAATGATGTCCTTGGTGTGAGTGGGTAAAAGTGAATTAGTCATCTGAGTTGGGGTGATGTTAATAGATTTCCAAAATACATCTCAAACTCCTGAGTTTGGATCCCCAGAAAGATCTGATGCTAGACCTGGTGAAATTTAATGCTCTACTGAGACTTCAAGCCCAGAGGGTGTACACATTGAGTCCTAATGCCAATTCCTGCAAATTTATTTCAGCACATGACGATGAGCCCTCTACTGATTCTATCTTACAAATTCCAATTGTGGGAGGCAGCTAGGTGGTGCAGTGAATAGAGCACTGGCCCTGGAGTCAGGAGGACCTGAGTTCAAATACCAGTCTCAGACACTTAACACTTACTAGCTGTGTGACCTTGGGCAAGTCACAACCCCAATTGCCCTGCCTTCCCCCCTTCAAGAAAAAAAATTCCAATGGTGAGCCCTGTGGTCTCCAGAGGGTATTAAGGATGCTAAGGGAAAAATTACAAGAACTCAGAGGAGTGGGAAGTACTCATAGTCAGATTATAAGAATGTCTGAATCCCTGAAATATCCCTTTCCTATCCTCTGCTACCCTAGAGATTGTCCTCTAAATCTTTAGTAGAATTATCTCTACAAGATGGTGAATCCCATCTCCATAGAGCCACATTTGAGTACTCAGCAACCCTGAACAATCAGTTATTGAACTATAGAATAGGAAGGGACCTTGAAGTTGTCCAGCTCAAATCTATTTGAAAAGGAGGGCATGCCCTATGTATGTCTAATATTCTGGTGAACACAGAAGATCCCTTAAATCCTTGGTGATTTATAAATTGAAAGGTCTCTTAGAGGTACTGCCATTCTGCCCCCAGGAAAGATTAGGGGGCAGAATAGTCCAATATAAGTTCTTTTGCCCCAGGGAAAAACTCAAGTTTTTGGTATTCTTGTTGGATAGAATGACATTCAACACACTGGTTTGTTGCTGTTTTTAATGGCATGAATTTATTGCTAAAATGTGAAATGACGGGTAATGAAGAGGATTGAGGATGGAGAATCTAGTGTCCATTTAAATATGCAAGCACACAGGCATGACCTATACACACATACACACAATCATCATGGCTTTGCAAACTCATACATGGGCTAAATCTACAAAAAACAATATACAGTCATACACACAAAATCAACAATCTTCTCACAATCTATACTTGCACAATCTACAATATACAAGCTGATTTTAATATGCATGAGTACAATTTATACACACAAATCTACCTACCAAAGACACAATCTCCACACTCAGACAAAATCAATCTACTGTCAGAATCTATATACTTACATTCTATACATACATAGTAATCTGCTATAAAATCTCCATATCAGAGGTATACTGAAATCCTACAAACTATCTAAAAGGAGGAAAAAAAATCTGGCTTGCTTAATCATAGTAAATGATGGAAGTGAAGCTCAAACCTTCTTCATGACTCAATCTTGTGCTCTTAATGCACTAATTCAATCTCATTTATATAGATTGTGAAACTAAAGCAGAGAGGGGAATCAGTCTGTCTGTTTATGAATTCAAACAGGTTGAAAGGAGTTGGAGAAAGAACCACTCTCCCTATAGAACTACCTAGGCTAGTCTGGGCCTGGTTCTCTTACCCTAATTCTGAGGTGAGCCCCAATTCCTCTTTCTTTCCTCTCTCCCAAATCACTTAACTGACTCAGTCTCTTACCTGGTTCTCTTCCTTCAAGTCAATATGGGAGGTCTCTATTTTAGTGTCCTAGTGATTTGGCCTTACAGCATTCAACATTTCATCAATGTCTTAGATAAAGGAATGCCCAGCATACTTATCAAATCTGTAAATGACCCTAAGCTGGAAGCTAAATCTAGGTGACAGAGTCAGGATTCAAAAAGATCCCAACAGATTAGAATCCCAGGCCAAGTCTAGTAAGATTACATTTAATAGAGATAAAAGGAAAGACTACCTCCATTTGAATTAAAACAAAACAAAACAATGCAGCTGCTTAGGTACTTGGTGGAAAAAGAATGGCTAGACAAGTTTGTATGAAAAAGATCACATTGCAAGCTTAATATTATGGAATCTCAGGGAAAGAAGCTTTGGTCACTCAAACTCTGGACTTGTTATTCCCTTTGTAAACTCAAGATGGCGGGCTAGATAATTTCCTTTCTAGCTCTAAATTCTATATAATGATTCCATACAAAGACTAAAGAGAAGGCCAGCAAGGTTTCCTGTTCCTCACAGATATGGAAGACAAAGCCTACCTTCCTAGGATCAGTTCCTGAGAGAAGTGTTTCTTGGAAATACACTAATACATAAGGATCAGGTTCAGTTGACCATCAAACAAGACAGAAGTAGAGGCCCTTTTAAGGTACTAGGTCCTACCTGGATTCTCTTGCTCTACTCAAACAAAGCACCATTATTCTTAATGAGTTTGAAACAAGGGAATGGCAAAAGGGTGATAAGAACCACCATGAGCTGGAAATCCCCAACACTGACATACACAAATGTCAAATACTGCTTTCTGATAAAGGTAATGGCTATACTGTATATATATATGTATATGTATATATATAAATTTGCTACTCCTGTGCCAATGATTGAGTCAAGAAATAGTAGTCAGTTATAGGGTATTTACTGACAGCATGAGTAGGACTGAGATACCTGAAAAGGGGTAGGGGAAATTGTGCAAGAAGTCTTTTTTGGTTATTCAATCCTGTAATTTCACTGATGTAAGGAACTCCTGGTATGGAAAATAGCATTAATAAGTTGCTTGGCAGCTTTGCAGTGTTGAGTGACTTACTCATTTTATACTGTTAGTGTGTCAGAGGCAGAATCTCAATCCAGGTTTTCCTGAATCTAAAGTCAATTCTCAATCTATATCATCGTGATGTTTCTTACACAAAGTCGTGCAGTTGGGAAATTGCTGGATCTCTCTCTATCTAGGTGACCTGCTTACACTTTGAACTCAAGATGTCCAAAACTGAACTCATTATCTTTCCTGAAAAATTGTCCTCTTAGGAAATTTCTTTTTAAATAACACCATCATCCTCCTGGTCACTCTTGGAATCATCTTCACTCTTCCTTCTCCCTTATTCACCATATCTAACTTGTCAAATCCTTTAGGTTCTATATTCCCAACAACTCTCTTAACCATCTTCCCTTACTGCAACCATCACAGTTCAGGTCCTCATCTCTTTTCCTCCTGATTACTGTAATGATCCATTTAGTCTTCCTGTCTCCAATCTATCCTCTCCAATACATATTTCACATCACATCCCACTTCAGATACCTGCTAGATGTGTCACCCTGAGCACTTTAGGCTGTAGTTTCCTCATTTATAAAATGAGAGGACTGCACTTGATGGATGCTAAGGTAACTTCCAGCACCAGATCTATAATCCTATAATCTTCTTCATGGATTTCTCTTACTATTCTTTCATGCAAAAACCTTCAGTGATTATCCACTACCTATTGAGTAAAGCTGGCACCTTGTTTCACAATACTCTCTTTCAAATAGTACATGATCCAGTCAAACTGTATTACTCATTGTTCCCCATTCTCATTCTATGCTCTATCTTCTTTGTCTATGTCTTTCCCAATGCCTAGAAATGACCCCTTAACTTGCTATCTTCAGTTGTTGAAATCCATTTTCTTCCTTCAAGAATCAACCCCATTCTACCTTCTCTACCTTCCATGAAGGTTTCCTTAAAACCCCAGAGATAGAAGGTTCTGTCATTCTCCTCAAATTTCCCACTTCACACAGATTTTTCCTTGGCATTTATTATGCCTTTTATCACTGTTACTTGTGCTTGGCTTATCCCTTACTCCATTTGATTGTGAGCTCTTTGATAATAAAGTGTTTGTCATCTTTATATTCTCAGTGCCTAAAAAATGTCTATATAATGGAGATATATATTTATATGTATGTGTGTCTTCTACTATATATAGTGAACAAATTCATCAAACTGAATCTAATTCTGACACCCTTTCTTCAATAAAAAGCCTCATTTGAAAGATGGAGGGGGGGAACTTAAGGCACAATAGTAATGAGGTAGGTTGCTTGAGGTCCCATAGTGAATAAATGGGAAGTCACGGTATAAACCCAAGTCTTCTGACTTCATATCCAGTGTTCTCCCTACTACAACCCATTAAATTATAACAGAAGAATTATCCATATCCACTGCATCAGCAATATTCTTTTCACCATTTATTTTCTTTAAATAAGGGAATATGTATAACTTAAAATTTTCTGCATGTATCACATTCATAAGATCTTTTTTCCCATATGAATTCTCTCATGTCTTTTAAGGCTTTTGCTCAAGAAAAAGGATTTTCCACATTCACTGCATACAAAAGATTTCTTTCCCATATGAATGAACTGATGTTCAATAAGAGATGAGTTATGAGGGAAGATTTTCCCACATACTTTACATTCATAAGGTTTCTTCCTATCATGAATAAATTGATGATAAATAAGGCAAGAATTCCGACTGAAAGCTTTCCCACATTCATTGCAAATATAGTTGTTCCCTTCAGGATGCATTCTCTGGTGGTAAGTAAGACCAGATTTCTGAATGAAGGCCTTACTACATTCATGACATTCATAGGGCTTCTCTCCAGTGTGAATTCTCTGATGTTTATTAAGCTGTGTTCTTTGGCTGAAGGCCTTCCCACACTCCTTACATTCATAGGGCTTTTCTCCAGTATGGATTCTCTGATGTTGACTAAGGGATGATCGGTCACTGAAGGATTTCTCACATTTGATACATTCATAAGGCTTCTCCCCAGTGTGGACTCTTAGATGTTGAGTAAGATGTGTGCGCCTACAGAAGGCCTTCTCACATTCTGTACATTTATAGGGCTTTTCTCCAGTATGAATTCTCTGATGTTGAGTAAGTGATGAACTTCGGCTGAAAGCTTTCCCACATTCATGACATTCATAGGGCTTTTCTCCAGTATGTATCCGGCAGTGTTCAATCAAGTGTGCTTCAATACTGAAGGCTTTTCCACAATCATTACATTTATAGCCATTCTCTCCATGGTGAATTACCTGATGGTGAATAAGGCTAGATCTCTGACTAAAAGTCTTCCCACATTCATTACATTCATAGGGTCTCTCTCCAGTATGAATTCGCTCATGAACAGTAAGATTTGTTTTCCGACTAAAGGCTTTCCTACATTCCTTACATTCATAGGGCTTCTCTCCAGTATGAATTCGCTGATGGTTAATAAGGGATGAGCTATCTCGAAAGGCTTTCTCACATTCATTGCATGCATAGGGCTTCTCACCAGTATGAATTCTCCGATGTGGAGTAAGGCGTGCTCTCTTACTGAAAGACTTTCCACAATCTGTACATTTATAAGGTTTCTCTCCAGTATGAATTCTTTGATGTTCAATCAGGGATGAGCTATCACTCAAGGCCTTCCCACATTCTCTGCATTCATAGGGCTTTTCTCCAGTATGAAATCTCTCATGTCTATTAAGTTGTGTTCGGGTCCTGAAGGTCTTCCCACATTCATTACATTTATGAGGTTTCTCGCCTGTATGAATTTTCTGATGTTGAATAAGATACGATTTGTGGCTAAATGCTTTCCCACATTCACTGCATTCATAGGGTTTCTCTCCAGTATGCTTTCGGTGATGTTCAATGAGGCTTCCACCAGTATTGAAGGCCTTTCCACATTCATTACATTTATATGGGCTCCCTCCAGGATTAATTTTCTGGTGGTGAATAAGAACAGACCTCTGACTGAAGGACCTCCAACACTCATTATATTCATGTGATTTCTCTCCAGTATGAATTCCCTGATGTACAGTGATGTTTGCTCTCTGATCCAATGCTTTCTCATATTCTTTATATTCACAGGATTTCTCTCCAGTATTAATTCTCTGTGGTTTTATAAGAAATGAACTGTGGCTCAAGTCCTTCTCATGTTCACTGCAGTCATAAGGTTTCTCTCCAGCATGTATCTGATAATGTTCACCAAGTCCTACATTAATACTGAAGGGTTGTCCACATTTCTCACATTGGCAGAGTTTCTCTTTTCCATTTAGTGTCTGAGGATGAGTAAGGGATGTATGATAACTAAAGAAATTCTCACATTCACTGTGGTTCCAATATATTGTCTGTTTGCAGATGCCTTCATTGAAGGTTCTATCAAATTCATTGTATTTATGGCCTTTCTGTGCAATCAAGTTTTTTTTGTTAGAGACTTCCATTTGTAGAAAATTATTTTCCTGGGAATAAGCTTTTCTTTGGGTCTCCTCTACAAAGTTCTCCTTTTGGCTCAAAGACCTGCTTCCCTGTTTAAGAGCTTTTCCAAACATGCAACCCTGGTGGGAAACTTCTCTGTTGAGTGCCTCCACTAATCTTTCTGATTGACTTACTTCTTCAGTAAAGTCCTGCTTTTGAGGTGACTTTTGGGTCTGGCATTTAGTCATCCAGTCTGAAAAAAAAAATACAAATCATAAGAAATCTGATGTGGAATAAATAGAGAGAAAGACTTCAGAAACTTAATCCAACCCTTATGGAAAGAAGTAATCCTTCATTTGTAACATGGAGTTCATATATCATTTGAATGGGAAACACTTCTAGCAATTACCTAGTTCAAATAATACAGGTAGGTTCATGGCTATCTTTGTATTTTCAGTGGCTAAAACAAAACACTATACACATTAATTACAGATAAAGAAAGGCCCAGAGAGGTTACCTGACTTACCTAAGGCCACACATCGACGTACCTTGTGCCTTTTGGTAGGGAAGAGCCTAGTGGGGGAATATTCATCCTCCTCCCTTGACAGAAAGGTCACAGGATCCTACATAAAGACTGTTCTTGATTTGGAGATGCCAAAACCCAAACCTTTGCCCATCAAGCACATCCAATATATCAAATATGGTCACATTTCAATGAAAAGGTAGGCTGGTAGTTGCAGTGACTTATATGTGCATGTAACACACTCACCTGGACAGGTACCTTCCAAGATCACTCCTTTTTCTGTTTCTTGGGGATAAGGCATTTGCAATTCTTCCCCCCACTCCAACCAGGAGATCATGACTGGTTTGGAATCCACAAGTCCTGTTTGTAAGGAAAGAAACAAGAGAACTCTGTATATATAAAAAGTAAAAAATAAAAGGCTTCAGGATTGTGTTTCAAAGTGGGAAGGTGGAATGATCCAAAATACAATGGCAGTATTGTATAATGGAAGAGAGCCCTGCCCTAGAACTTAGAAAACCTGGGTTTGAGTACTGGCTCTGCCACCAGCTAAATGTGCTACCTAAAGAAATCGAAGAATCAGACAATCTTTGGAAAGCAGAAGGAGCATGAGAGATTCATTCATTCAAACTTACCCCAAAACATGAATTCCCCCTAAATCACATATCACAAGCTAATCTATCTTCTACTTGAAGACTCCCAATAACTGGAAATTTGAAATGGGTTCAGAGCCCATATCTTCACGTAACAGGCATGCTACAGTAGAAGTGATACTGGACTGAGGTACATATTTGAATCCCAACTCTGCACTGACTCATTGTATGATTTTCTTCTCCCCTTGGGCCTCAACTTTTATATCAGATTAAATAACCTCAAAGTGCCTTTCTAATTCTAAGATTCTATGACTGGTAAGGTATTACAAAGAAATTTAGCTTACCTTTCCCAGTCAGAAGGATAGGATTCTCTATCCTACAGAGATTTCTGCACTAGGGTCTTGCCAGAAAGTCCCTTGCTGGCCTAGGATGAGGAAGGGCCAGAAAGAGAAGTTGTAGGTTTCCAAGTCTATTCTGAGATCTCTTTTACTTGGTTACAAGAATCAGATATCACTCTCACTACAAAGATGATTAGGATTCTTGGAAGACTGAACTACTTTGGCTAAGCACAGTGGAATCACCAAAACATTAAATAACAGGTGCCCTCAAAGGAAGATCTGATTCACAAGGGGAAGGCAACCTTACCTAGGGATACCAGGTTCCTATAGTTCTCCAACATCACGTCCTTGTAGAGGTCCCTCTGAAGAGGGTCCAGGTGTTCCCACTCCTCTCGGGTAAAGTCCACAGTCACCTCCTTGAATGTCACTGCTTCCTGAAACACCAGATTCCTGCTGGCCCAGAGGCCATCCCCCAACATGCCCCTAGTGGGGTGTGCTGGAGTTAGCAGGACTCCCCTGGGGCAGGGGAGGTAGTTTAATATAGCATGGTATAGTGGCAAGAGTGCTGGGGCTCGGAGTCAGGAGACATCTGGCTTTGAATTCCTCTGATACCCCCTACATGTGCAACCACGGGCAAGTATTTAATCTCTCTGAGCCTCAGTTGTAAAATGGTGATAATATCTCAAGTGCCTCTTTCACAGAGGTTCACATGATATGATATATATAAAATGCTTTGCAAACCCTAAAGTCTCATGTAAGCATCAGTCACTATTATTATTTCTGTGTGATGCATAAGAACTAGGTTTAAAAGTGGTTAGAAGGCAAGAGTGACCTGAGGCAGATTATGACTGGCAGGACTGTAAACTCTTTCAAGATAATCAAGTTCTGCCACTAATTTACTGGATAAACTTAGGCAAATCATTTGACTTACTCTGCCTTAGTTAACTCATCGATAAAATAACTGTGTTGAACTAGAAATCTCTTCCTCATTCTCTGATAGAGATAGAAGTGAGCTCAGAGCCACATTCTCAGGCAGGCATCTAGGCAAGTAGTGTGGGGCCCAATCCTATCAGAACCCTTTGCTCAAAGAAGTTAACATGTCAGAGCACCCTCTTATCTTCTGTTCCCTTCTACCACCCTGAGACATAAAATGTACAGCATAAATTCTACATTCGAGACCTAGACTGGATCTCAGAGATCATTTACTGTAATTTATTCTCTCTTACTTTTACAAAGAAGGAAAGTGTAGTCTACAGAGAAGGAAAATGACTTACTCAGGGTCACACTGCTTGACAATGGCAGCCCTGAACTCTGATCTCCTGGCTCCCAAGTCCTAGACTTTTTTCATCAAAACATGCTGTCTCCTATTCATCAGGACAGGCCTAGTCTTCCCAAGCTGAAGACAAAGATTTGGGACTCAGGAACTTGGATGGGACTCGGGAACTTGGGGAAGAGACACTCAAGAATGAAGAATGGAAAGATGCCCATGAGTGGGTATCTGGAACACTGTTCCAGGAGAGATGATGGAGAATCCAGCTTACCCAGGAAGTGACAGACCTGGCACTCCTCCTCTGTGCCTCCTGCTCTGTGCTCCCCTTGTGGAGAATGGAAGACTTCAGAGGCCATGGAGCTATTGTAGACAAAAGTTAGAGTGAGGGAGAACACTCCAGACTCCCTGGGGCAGAAATCCCTTCTAACCTATTTCTAACCCATCCCTTGGTTCCTCTCCAGGTCTGAAATGAGGCCCACAGTGACTGTGACTGGCTCTGCCCTGGAGTCCCAGTAGGTTCAGTTTATTACTATTTATTCAATTCAGGCTACTCAACAAATACTAATGAGAAGGACTATGGCATAAAAAAGACTGTGTTATGCATCACAATCTAGTAGCAAAGATGAGACAGGGAAAGAAATTGCTTAGAAACCAGAATTTAAAACATGCAGAGAAGTCAAATAGATGTGAAAGAATTAAGAGAGAAACCCCATTCAGGAATATCAGAGAAGGCTTCCTGAAAGTGGCAGCATCCAAACTTGTTCAAGCTAAAAAGAAATACAAGATTCTAACTGGTGGATATGGAAAGGGAAGAGAAGGTATTCAATGCACAGTGAGTGGTGTGAATAAAGGTAGGAAGGTAAGAGAAGACAAGAAGGCACCTGCGGAGAGTGAGGTTCCAGTCTGGGTTAAACAGAACATGAGTGAGTATGTGAAGGGGGTTGGGGGGCGGGGCAGAGGGTGAAGTTGAGTGATGTTGAGAGGGAAGGTTATTAAGTCTGAGACTGCTGTAGAAGAAAACCTGGCCTTGGGCAAGAGCTGTGGCATGTTGAGAAGACATATATGAGACATTAAGGAGAAATCAGAGGGGTGGGAGATGGGTTAGATAGTGAACTATTAACACAGAGAGACTAAGTGGGGAGGGGTAAGCTTTGGGGAGAAGATAATGGGCTTAGTTTGAGATATTCAGGTGAAGATATATAGAAGGCAATGGAAAATCCAGGCATAAAGCACTGGGTAGAAGCTGAAGGTGAAGATACAGATTTGAGAATCATCCGTAAGGTGGTTATAACTGAATATATGGAAATGAATAAGATCACCAAGGAAGAATATAGAGAAACAGACCAAAAACTTAATTTTTCAAGATACCTACATTTAAATAAGTAGGAAGAAGATGAATCACAGGCTGACAATTTTTTAATGACAATAATTCAGGAAAGCTGCAGACTAAGGCATGGAGAAGTGTCAGCAAAGGATGGAAGGAAGGAATGGTCATCAATTCAATAGGATCCATTTGGTAATAGTTACAAAACAGTAACTGTATGTAAGAAGAAAACATTGATCACACAGATGAAAGGGCTAGTTCAGTCAAGGGGACACCCCTTTCATTGAGACTAGAGGGAAGGAGATATTAGTAAGGGAACTATGTATAGGGACACTGAGATGAGGGGCTGAGGGAATTCAGATCTGAGAACATCAATATTCTCAGTAAATAAAGAAGCACAATCATCAGCTGAAAGTAAGATGATAGGGGATGAAGAGACTAAAGGAGAACAGAGAAGGTCTGGAACAGCTGTTGTGGGTAGTATGATACAGAATCAATAAGAAATGAATAAAATAACTACCATGAAGCAGTGAAAGTCTAGTTAAGGTTAGGTAGCATAAACATTAATAAAATCAGTCAATTGACCAGAATTTCTTCTGGGGGGTGTTCTGCAACTTTTGGATAGGAGGTAAATGTTTGGAGTTAATAAGTGTGGAAGGTCGGTAGGGTGGAAGATGAGGCAACAGATACCACATAGTGTAGATGGCATCAGTGAAGTGATGAGAAATATAAAGTATGAGTAAAGACAGAATCATAAACTACTAGAGCTGGAAGGAACTAGACAGATTATCTAACTTTCATTTTGCAGAAAAGGATAGCAAGGCCAAAAAAGAAGTGATTTGTTTTAGGTCTTATATCAAGTCAGTGGCAAAATCTAGCCTGGAAATCAAGTCTCTTGATTTCTGGTCTAGGTATATTTTCTCTCAATATCAATGTTTCATTACATAAAAAATACCTAGATTCGTCTTATCAATAAAAATGTATAGGGCTCCTATATATCCCAAAACATACTGGCCATTTACAAAAACACATTCATCCAGAAAGGTACACACACAAACACATTAGGGCCCTGAATACAGAAGGCAACAATAAATGTCTCTTGTATGAATTAATCAAGAAGCATTTATTAAGTACCTACTATGTGTTAGTCACTCGGGATACAAATACATAGAATGAACCAACCCCTTACTGGCCAGGAGATTCCGCTTTGTACAAAAGCTTAAAAGGTAATAATTCATGTTTAGAATGCTTTATCTAAATCTTTATCTATGCAAGACAGTTTCACAGATATAAAAAAATACAAGTAGTACACAAAGACTCTCAGTTACGCAAATCACATCCACACACAAATACATTCACAGTCACAGTGCTAAACAAAGTTTCATAAAGACACAAAGGAAGTGGCAGCCCCAGGTCACAGGCAGATCCGAAGCCAAGAAATCTAGGCATCAGGGTGTCGACCCTGGGGCCCTCATTCTTTTCCACTTTCTCCTCCTTGGGGTCCCACCCTCTCATCAGGTAAAAGAAGGGCAAAAGGAAGAGGAAGGAAGGGCTATAATAAGAAGACTGAAAGTGTCTGGGGAAAGGGAAGAAAGAGGTTGTGAGGAATGGAGGCTAAAAGAACACATAGTAAGGGTCCCTTTGCCCCTTCCCCACAAGTAAAGGCCTGTGCAAACAGATGCCTTCTCTAAGGCCTCTGAGAGAAGCTACCCATTGGCCAGGATCATGGTATGAGTCAGTAAGTCATGACAGTCAAAGATTCCTGGTTCTATGCAGTACTCTTTTAAAAGGTCACCTGGCGACCTCCAGCCCAAGAGTCTTTCTTTATACCTATTTCATTGATACAATAGAGCCTAGTGGGAAAGTCAAATCTTATTAATGAGTCTACCACTTCCACAGAACTAGGAGGACCTTTAGCTTCCCTCCTCAAGATGGTTATATTTTCCTTTTCCTACACCTGTAATTCTTACCTCTTTCCTGAAAAATAGGAGTCTTGTCCTCCATAGTCATTCCTCTTTGATATCCGTCTGATCTCTTGACATCACTGAAGTCCTGATCTCCTTGGACAGGAATTACTTCAGCACCAGTAGTTCCCTGATTTTCTCCTTCTTGTGCTGCTGTAGCCCTGAAGAGAGGTCCTGGAGAAGAGCATGCTTTCTCCTGGGAAGGATCCTGATTCCCTGGAGGCTCTCTCTTCCAACTCCATTCTGTTCTCTTCTCCATTCCAATTCTAATTTTGGAGGAATCTGGTCTGATCTGTGGAGCCAGGATGTGGGGCCTCAATGGTAGTGGCTCTTCAACTGGGAGCTTTTCTGAGCTTCTAATCTCAGTCTGAATCATAGGCAGTCCTCTCTCAGGAGCCTTAGGCTGTGCCTTAGAAGACTGGAAGCCACTAGAAGGCAGAGATCGGATGGAATCAGCTTGTTCTATAGACCAATGCCCAGGGCTCTTGGAAGAAGGCTGAAACCCTGGAACAAAGAAATACTCCACAAGGTAACATGGTATTGTGGAGTGGAAAAAAGTCCTAGCCTGGAAGGCAGAGGATCTGGGCTGTGGTCCTGACTCTGCTGTGTGGTATTGAGTAAGATACTTCCATTCAGACTTTGTTTTCTTCAGCTGCATGAAATGGGCTGCACTGGATATCTTAACTCTGTTTTTATAAAGCAAGTTTCTTTTCCTTTCTAAGCCTCAGATTTCTTATCAGTAAAAATGAGGGGACTGTACCTATACTCTAACAATTAGAACTGTCCAAATGTGAAATGCACTGCTTTAGTACACAATGGGTTCCCTCTCTCTAGAGGTCTTCAAACAAAGGCTATATGCATCCTTGTTGGGTATATTGTAGAATAGTAACTTTCAGGTAAAGGGTGGATTATTATTATACCCCTGAGGCCATTTCTGAATTTGATTCTATTTTGAATTGTTTAACATTGATATTATTATCTGATTTTTCATTTGTTTGTAAGATGTGACTATAAATTCATGAAATGTTAGGGCTGGAAATTATCATAGAGATAGTTTAAGATAATGCCCAGATGAGGGAAGTGATTTGTCTATGGGATCTATGGGGAACTTCCAACAGGAAAATTCCTTCCATAGATACAGACTGTCAAGTCTTTTGCAACTTACACTTTTTTAAAATTAAATTTAAAAAATTTTTCTTTTGCTTTTTGGAGGGGCAATTGGGGTTAAGTGACTTGCCTAAGGTCACATGGCTAGTAAGTATTAAGTGTCTGAGGCTGGATTTGAACTCAGGTCCTCCTGACTCCAAGGCTGGTGTTCTATTCACTGCACCACCTAGCTGCCCCATGTAACTTATACTTTTAGAGGGGCACTGAGGAGCTTAAAATGGCTTACTCAAAGTCACGAAGCTAGAATATGCCAAAGGCAGGCCTTGAACTCAAGTCTATAGACTAAATGCCTGTCCTCTATTCACTATGCCACATTTCCATTCACTGTATTATTGCATCAATATGTAGAGATTGGAATCAGCTAAATTGAAGAATTTTCAGCAATCCTGGAGCAGGAGTAGAAAAATAAGATGACTGGTTAACTATGGATATTCACAGGCAAAGAGAGCGAAGGATTCTAAAGTAGTAGCTAGTGAAACATTAAATATTAATATTGGAGACAAACTGGCATAACAGAAACAAATAAAATAAAATGTTGCAGTAGGAGTCAGAAGACTGGCTCAAAACCTCTGCTCAAACACATGGGGAAATCATTCCACTCTCTGTGCCTAGTTCCTTATCTGTATCTCTATGACTGCTTACAGAGATGGATGTGACCAGTTATTTTTCCCCTCCAAAATACACACACCAGGAGATAAGACTGAATATGATAGGAGGTAGGGAGAGGGAGAGCACAGAGGATGAAGGACACCAGGACAGATAGCAAATTGGGAAAAGAATCCAAATAGAAGACAATAGCTTCAACACCATCTCTACCCCCATCTTCTCCCAACTAAGCCCTAGACTAGAATTATTATTATGTTCATCAAAGGAGTTAATATATATAAAGCACTTTGTTTAAAAAGTGCTATATATGTGTATATATATATGATAGTTATTATTATCGTATGTCTCTGACACTCTCTGAGCTTCAGTTTCTTCACTTCTAAAATGTGATATAAAATCATGTCACAAATCTGGAGAGGGAAGGGATTTGTGGGATAATCTAACCTATGCCTTCCTCCCCCATTTTACAGATGAGGAAAGTGAAGCCCAGAAAGATTATGTGACTTGCTTAAGGATAACACAATTAAATGTCAGAGCCAGTATTTTGAGCCCAGGTCATTTACCTTTAAAGGCAGTGTTCCAAATTTGGTTCCTTTGCCATTGCACCTAATTGCTGCCCCAAAAATAGGGATACCACCCATTCTACCTATCTCATAGTTGTTCATTGGATTATGTGAGATACTGAACTATACAGTATATATATATATATATATATATATATATATAGTGTGTGTGTGTTAATATACATATATACACACACACTATATAAAGTATATACTGCACTATGTAAACACGAATTGCTATTATTCGTAGAGAGGCAGCGGGGCATGACGGAGAGAGTGCTGGCCTTGGAGCCACAAAGACCCGGGTTCAAGTGCTACCTCTGACACGCATTGGCAAGTAAATCACTGAATCTCTTAAGTGTCCTAGGCAGCTCAGACTCTAAGTGGCAGCGATGGTGACAATCTGCATTGGAGGAGGGAGGTCCCTCCCATGGGAGTTGCCAATAGCAATGGAATCACAGGTCGCGTCTCAATCCAGTTAGTACAGTTGTGTTGTTAATCACACTCTACCGCCCCTTTCCGGCTCACCGCACAGCCCCTCCTCCAGGCTCCTCTTATTCCCCCTTCCAGAGCCGGACTCCATCTCTCCAGTCCGCTCCTATGGACCCTCCTCACTCCCCGACTCCCCACAGCTCTGTCTCCCCGGCGGACTCACCCCCTGCTTACATTCGCAGCCACTCCCAGGTAGCGGAACAAAGCGCGGGTACATCAGAGCCAGGCCGGAGAGCAAATGCGCATTCGCAAGAGAGGCTTATCAGCCTACGTTTCCCGAAGGCCTCGGAGGTGGGCTGCGCCTGCGCCCTGCTCCCCATGGAATTAAGAGGAGTAGAAAGGGATTGTGGGAAATGGAATTCGCCGCGGAGACCAGCTGAGGAGGAGCTCCGACTGCGCAGGCGCTTTCATTTTCCATCTTTGTGGCTGAGGTGAGCGTGTTGGAGAAACAGATTTCATCCTGTTTCCCCCTCTCAGACCTTGGAAACAGACCCTGCATTTGAATCAGGCGATCTCGGAAGGATGTTTGACATTTAAGCCTCGTAAAAGCTAGGTTTCAGCCTAGTGTAAGGAGACGGGCTTTTCTGCTGGTCAAAGTATAGCACCACAGGTATTAGGGGGAGAGAACAAGTATGTATTCCGAATCTGCTATGTGCCAGGCACTGCGTTAAGCACTCCACAAATATCTCATTGGATTCTCACAATAATCCTGAGAGGTAGGTGTTATTATTATCCCCATTTTACAGTTGAGGAAATCGAGGCAGGCAGAGGTTAGTGACTTGCCCAGGGTGACACAGATAGGAAGTGTCTGTCTGGGCTGGATTTAAACTCATCTTGCTGATTCCAAGCCCAGTGCTCTAACCATTGGACCACCCGACTGGCAATGAGGACTTTATAGCTGACAGGTATGAATAATAAAGGCAAGATCATGGCCTAGGTGGCTGCACAATAACCTTGTCTCCTTAGATTTTGTTTGGCAAAGCCAAAGAATATATTGGGAATGTTAGGAGCTTTCTGATCCCTGAGTAAGCAGAATCTGGAAGGGAAAAAAGACTTAATCTTAGCTTTAGGGAACTTGGCCTTCTTTTGTTAGCTGGGTACCTAAACCAGGGTCAAACCCTAGTGCCCTAGGTACTAGTCACTAGACTCTAGGAGACTGGAACTGAGATGGCCAATGCAGGGATAGGAATCTGAAAGAGTCGGGATCAGCAGATAGTAGGCATCCAGTGGAAAACTGGCTACCAGGATACTTGCAGAAAGTAGAGCAGTGTTGAAGATGCCACAGTTGTCACTGAGCAAACTCAATGAGGGCAAAGCCATGATATCACATCTATGATACTATGTCATCAGAGGCATGGGTTGCCCTTTCATGTGTATGCCCTGGTCATGTTATTGAGTGATTTCAGTAGTGTCTGACTCTTTGTGACCCCATTTGGGGTTTTCTTGGCAAAGATGCTGGAATGGTTTTTATTTCCTTCTCCCAACTCATTTTACAGATGAGGAAACTAAGGCAGACAGGGTTAAGTAATTTGCCCAGGCTTACACAGCTAGTAAGTGTCTGAGGCCAGATCTGAACTACAGATGAGTCTTCCTGATTCCAGGCTGGGCACTCACAGGGTATGGGCCCAAGTCAAGACCTCTTCCCCTTACCCCAGAAGAATTTGGGTCCAGTTTGTCTAGGGGCCCTGGAAAAACCCAGCTTGAACTGTCCTGGAATCTTCCCACTTGATCTGGCATTCACCTGAGGCATCTCACTTGGCCCCATTGATGTGGTTTGAGAGGTTCAGGGACCCTTCAAGGACTGATGTACAAGAGAGGGTTGTCTGGAAGGAATTCACAGACTCAAGCATTCTTTAAGTCAAGGTGGCAAAGGTTTATTGTTACAACAGTATGGCAGGTAGAGCTCCTTAGGGAAATTGCAGCCTAACAGGAATGATGCTAAAGTTTAAATAGGAAAAGGAGTGGATTATCTGGCAGATAATGCTAATTAGGTAATAATATACAACCTTACTCACAGGCATTGTGCACTACTGGAAACCAGGGAAAGGGGTTTCTCAGTGGTGTATTTTTAGTCTGTTATATCTGTAGCAAGATGGCTTTGAGAGTTGATGTCTATAGCTTGACCTCTGGATTGTATATGATAGGTTTTGGGAATCAGTACATGATAATTCTGTGGTTTCAAGATCTGCTTTTTTATTTTAAATTTTTATTTATTTTTTAATTTAATTTTTTTGATAGTTCTGTTTTTACAGGAGAATTTCTTCAGAAGGCAGCTTGTTCTTGTGACAGGGAAAGATAATCTATTTTGCTGAGGCACACTCATGAGTAATTAAGTGGACAGGTAGTTTTACTGGGGTCCACTCATGAGTGATTGCTAAGCATAGTGTCCTTGGGCTGGGGAGAAAACTGTCAGGGATAGTGTTTTGAGGCTAGAGAGAAATGTGATCTTGGAATTGGGGTCCAAACACAAGCACCCCATCACCACCCTAGACTTCCCACCCTTGATCCCATCTAGACCTCATTCTCCCTTGGCTACATGGTCCAGGTCCCTAGTGTTCCCAGTCCTTTTCTGTCACCTACCACACAGTTGCCCCTGCCTATTGGCCATTCTCATCAAGATCCTCCCTAGACCCCCTCTTCCAATCACCCCAGCCTACTTGGCCAACCCTAGATTCCTCCTACAGTCTTTCTGTCTATAAAATCCATCTCCGCCTCCATGAAGGTACTCAGATTCAATCTGGCCTACGTGCCAATACAAGTGTCACAAATACTTAGATTCCTTGAGAGCCTGGCCAATATGGTGAATTTTTAATAAACTCTTTTACTTTGGCTGAAAAAAGACACAAGTTGAATTTATTCAGGCAGGACCTGTGTGTCACTATTTTGGTGTCCCAGGACCCCTAAACCTCAACAGCACTCTGTGCACTACACAACCTAGCTACCCATGTCATACATGTACATACTCCTTATGCATGACCATTTTCCCCACCAATGGAGTATATATTTGGGAGAAAGTATGATCTAGGTTTATGAGGGGAATGTTATAAAAAAAATTTTTCTTCTTACACTGCTATTTTATGAAATACCTTTGCTTTGAAGTACTTGTGTTCTTTTGCTGACTGGAGATAAAGGAAATCCATCTCTGATGACTTGAATTATAGCTTTTAATGGATTTGGACCTAGAAAGTACCTTGGACCTGGGCTAATAATTCTGGGGGCCCATGTAAGGTGGACATTTTCAGGGTTGTTTTTTTTTTTTTTGCATTTTTCCCCTTCCTACCCTCTACATTCCAGCTAAAGTGGTCTTCTTGCTCTCCCCTTTGCCTGCAAGTTACTCCATCCGCAACTTAATGTTTTAGAATCCCTAGCTTCCTCAAAGCTCAGCTCAAAGCTTACTTCAAGCAAAAAGCTTATTCTGAGTTTACCAGTTACTAGCCTCTCTATCCCAGTTACAGCAGGGTGTGGAAAAAGTCATATAGACCCTCAGCAGTGACTATCTACAGGGCTACCTAGACACAGGGCTACCTAGACGCAGTGCTGCACTGACTCTAACAAACCCACTACCTTGCTTCAGCCTACTCCTCTTTCATAACTGTCTTGAATGTGAGGAAAGGGCTGGGTTCCTGAGAAGCCCTGAGCTGAGACCCTGCCCGTCTCTCATTTAAGCTGTTCCCCTAGCTGGAATGCATTGCTTTACCCCCTTGAAATTCCTCGCTCCTTTCAAACCTCAATTGAAGTGCCATCTGCTTTAAAGTGCCCTTCCCACAATTGTTAGGGCTCCTTCCATCCATTCCATTACTTCGTATTTTTCCATTTCTTTTACGTGTTGTTTTTCCCCAGCAGAACCTAAATTCCTTGAGAGCAGGAGCTGTTTCACTTTGACTTAGAATGCACAGAACCTAGACTAAGAATTGAACTGACACTGTTGCAGATGGTTGGAAAGGAGCGCCGCGGAGGCCTCTGGGAAATGGAGTCAGGGGCAGGACTGGAGAGCAGTCAGGTTACGTAGCCAGAGGAGGCTTGTTGAGGGCTGGGTGATTAATCAAACTCAATCCCTTGAGTCAATAAGATCTTTCTTGCCCACAGTAACCTCTGGACTCCATTTCCCAGAACACTCCAAGACAGCCCCTGCTCACATCACCAGAACCAATCTCCATTTTCTTAGAAGCCCTCCTCAAATGTCTGCACACCCAGAGCGTCTTCGAGCGCGATGGATTCTGGGAATCGTAGTTCAGCGGCTTGTTTGCACAGGCGCAGTAGTCGGTGGATCCGGAGCTCGGCTCTTTGTTCTTCTGGCGACTGGAAGGTGAGTCTTGTCCCTGGTCCTGGCTCCTCTTGCTTGCTTGGTTCCTAGCGTCAACCCCAGGAGTTACCGGCCTGGACACAAGCATGGCCCTGGAAGGTTTTGGATGAGGGGGTTCCTCAGGGATATGTAAGGGTGGTGGGGGATTCCCGTGGGGGTGGGGGGTTAGACCAGGGTAGGTCTGACGTCAGCCCTCCCGCTGTGAAGGGACTTCGAGAAGGGCGGGGCCTGCGGAGTTGGGAGGGCCTGACGTCAGAGACCAGGCTGGTCCTGGGAGGGTATGGTGGACCCCGGGCTTCTGGCCGCCTGGAACCTGGACAGGCTTTGGGAGGAGCTGCTACAGCCTCTGGGTCTGTGTGTGAACGCCCTGTTCCCATGTGCCTGTGTATATTTGACTGTATCATTTCTCTGGATTCCTGGGTTCGGTTCCAGGCGCCATATTTTAGGAAGGGCGTTGATAAACTGGAGTGGGTCCAGAGAAGGGCAGCCAGGATGGGGGTGGAGATCATGCCATCGGACGAGCAATTCATGGGACTGGGAATGTTTAGCCTTGAGAAGAAAAGATTGAAGGAAATGGGATAGCTGGCTTTAAGTATTTGAAGAGTTGGCATTCAAAGCCCTTCCTAACTTGGCGGCCCCCTTCACCTTTTCAGTCTTTGGTCGGGTGACACCACTTATTCCTCTAGCAAGATACTCCATGGCTTAGCTCCAGGCATTTTCACTGGCAGTGCCTGGAACCTTCTCCTTGCTCATGTCCGTATCTTGGCTTCCCATGCTTCATTCAGGTCCCGCCTAAAAATTTCACTTTCCACAGAAAACCTTTCTTGATCCTCCCTAATACTAATACCTTCCTTCTATTGGTTATCTCCTATTTATCTGCAAATAGCTTGTTTGTAGGAAGTTGTTTGCATCACTTATCTCCTCTGTTAGAGGGCAGGAACTGTCTTTTCCCTGTCTTATCCAAAGGGCTTGTTACTCAATAGGTATGTAATAAATACTTATTAACTGACTAAATAGGGACCAAAACCTCTTAGAATCCTTAAGTTGCCTTCGAAACTTAGCTCCTGACATCTTCGATAGACCTTTTCAGATGTCCACAGCTGCCAATAGCCACTCTCTCTATTATTTTGTATTTATATTTATTTATACGTGTACATGTCATTTCCCAAGCCCTGTGCTTTTCAGTCAATCTACAAGCATTGTTTTAAGTGCTGACTACATGCCAACTGTGCTGGGGGGCAGTGAAGATACAAAGAACGGCAAAAGATAGTCTCTGCCCTCAAGGAGCACACGGTTTAATAGGAAACACAACATGTAAACAACAGTGTGCGAGGACAGATACTGGATAAATTGGAGATATTCAGTCAGTAAACATTTATTAAGGGCCTTCTCCATGTCAGACACTGTGCTAAGCATTGGGGATGCAAAGTTGGTTGGTTGGTTATTGCCCTTTGTTCTAGAAGAAGACCAAAATGACATCACCATGCTAAAGTCAGTCTTCAGTATGTCCAGCTGTGGCTGATCGATAGGAGCTTGGAATGCTCTACCACAGATTGGGCACAAATAGTCTGTGTGAACATTCGGGGTGGATTCTCCAAATTTGTGCATCCTGTATTTCTTTTGAGATGCTTCAGTTCTGCTTGGCTCATAGAGCACAGCACCTTCTCTGATGTGGGCCCGCCATGCTAAGCGGTCCTGTGCCAGTGTCTCCCATGTCACGCAATCAATTTCAAAGTTCTTGAGAGAGACTTTGAGTGTGTCCTTGTATCTCTTCTTCTGAGAGCACTTGCCCTGTGTGAGTTCTCCATAAAACAGTCTTTTTGGCAAGTGTATGTTTTGCATTGGAACAGAGGTGGCCAGCCCATCGGAGTTGCACTCTGAAGCAGAGTTTGAATGCTTGGCAGTTTAGTTGGAGTAAGGACCTCAGTGTCTAGTACCTTGTCCTGCCAGGTGATCTTCAAAATCTTCCTAAGACAATTCAAATGGGGATGCAAAGAGACAAAAGACAACCCCTGCCCCCAAGGAGCTTACAATCCAGTGGGGAAGACAACATGCAAACAAATATATACAAAGCAAGAGATGTGCAGGATAAATGGGAAATAATTAACAGAGGGAAGGCATTCAGATTAAGAGGGGTTGGGGAAGACTTCCAAAGCAGAACAGGGAGAGGGTTTGGGGGCTGGGGGGGGGGGTTAGTTGGAAAAAGTGTTGGGAGATGGAGTGTCTTCGAGAAACAACTAGAAGACCCAAGTCACTGAATGGAATATCTAGTGGATTGTAAGGTGTTAAAAGACTGAAAAGGTGAGGGTTGCCTAGGTTATGAAGGGCTTTGAATGCTGAACAGAGCATAATCTTAAAGGAAAGGTACTAGCAGTGAGGAAGGTTAGGAAAGGCTTCTTTTATTTATTTTTTTTTTGCCTTTTTTGGAGGGCAATTGGGGTTAAGTAACTTACCCAAGGTTACACGGCTAGTTTTTTTGTGTGTGTGGGTGTTAAGTGTCTGAGGCTGGAACCGAATGGGTCCTCCTAACTCCGAGGCCGGCGCTTTACTCACTGAGCCACCTAGCCGCCCCAGGAAAGGCTTCTTTTAGAAGGTAGAATTTTTCTGGGACTTGAGGGAAGCCAGGGATACCAGGAGGTAGAGAGATAAGAAGGAAGAAAATGCCAGCAATTGGGAGATGGAGTTACTTCTTGTGTGCAGAACAGCAAGGAGGCCAGTGTCATTAGATAGAAGAATACATGGGATGTGGGGAGAGGAGGAGAAGGAAGATTTAAGAAGACCCGAAAGGTCTGGAAAGAGACCAGGTATTGAAGTGCTTTAAAAGCCAAACAGAAGATTTTATATTTGATACTGGAGATAATGGAAACCACTAAATTTATTGAATGTGGGGATGAGATGGTCAGCCTTGTGCTTTAGGAAGATCAGTTTGACAGCTGAATGGAGGCTGGACTTAAGTGGGGAAAGACTTAAGGCAGGGAGACCAACAGGTTATTGTAGTAATCCAGGTGGGAGGCGATGTCAGAGGAGAGGAAATGAGAAATATGATTAAGGTAGAAACGACAAAACTTGGCAACAAGTCATATATGAGAGGGAAGAGTTGAGAATGGGTTCACTCCTAGATGTTTTATTCATTTTGTAGTAGTTTTGAATGGAATTTCTCTTATTGTTGCCTCCTAAGACTAGAACATAATAAGCACTTAACAAATGCTTGCCTGCTCATTCTTTCTGTCTATATCTCCTTTTAGCCTGCTTATTCTCAGAACTTTATAAAAATATTGATGATTTTTGTAGATTTATTTTGTGTTTCTATTACTTTACTCAAGCTATTAACTATCAATAAGTTTCTTTTCTGCTTTGAGGTTTCCTAAGTAAACCGTAATGTAATCAGTATATAAGAATAATCTTGTATATATTTTGTGTTTATATGTATTAATAAGAATAATAGCTAACATTTATAGAATGCTTACTAAGTGCTTTACAATCATTGTCTCATTTGATCCTCACAACAGCCCAGGGAGGTAGGTGCTATTATTATACCCATTTTACATATGAAGAAACAGGCAGAAAGAGGGGAAGTGACTTGCCTAGGTTGACACAGCACACAGATAGTAAGTGTCTAAGTCAAATTTGAACTCAGGTCTTCCTGATGCTAGGTCCATAGCTCTGCTCACTGCACTGCCTAACTATCCCATTTACATGTTGTTTCTTTGATAGAATGTATGCTTCTTGAAGGCAGGAACCATTGTGTTTTGGTCTTTGTATCTCCAACACCTAGTGCTCCATCTGCCAGTTAGTAGCTGTTTGATAAATGTTTGTTGATTGACTAGGGATTAGATGTGTTCTGCATAGACTGGGGCAGAACTCATAGGGGACAATTTCAGCTTCATGTAAGGGGAAAAAAAGATGAAACACTTTCTAATAATTAGAGTTGTCCAAAAGTGAAATAGGGTGCCTCAGCTGATTGTGGGCCCCCTTTCCCCAGAGTTCTTTGAGCAAACCTAGATTACCTCTTAGGAGCATTGATCTGGAGCTTGAAAAGCCCTCAGAGACCATTTTATCCAACCCCTTTATTTTACAGAGGAGTAAATTCAGAAGCTAAATGACTTAATCAGTGTCACAGGTGCATGTCAGAGGCAGGTTTTAAACCCAGGTCTCCTGACTCCAGAATCAATGCTGCTTCCCTAGTACCACCTGGAAACTTCTTCAGGTATGAATTAGACAATGATCTCCAAGATCTCTTCCAATTCTGAGAATCCTGACTCAATTTGTGCTGTTCAACCCCAGCACTATGCTCTAAGTCAAGGTCTCCGACCCGTTAAAGGAAAATAGGAGCTAGACCTGTGATTGCATTAGTGTAAGGAACCCTCAAGTAAGGAAACTCCACCTACTAATGCAGGTTGGCACCTTCTCTGCAATGTATAGTCTTAGTGAGTACTAAAGGGTTCAATGACTTGCCCGCAGTCACACAGCCAGTCAAGACTTGAATCTAAATCTGGAACTTGAAGGTCTCTGGTTTCAAGTCTAGCTCTCTCTCCACTGTGCTATGCTGTCTCAGTTAAAAGAGATGACTTAGTTATAGAATCATAGGATTGTAGTTCTAGGAGTTGAGGTCATCTGGGCCAAACCCCTCATTTTACAGTTAAGTATACTGAGGCCCAGAAGATTTAAGTGACTTCCCCAGGCTCACATGGATTGTAAATAGCAGAACTGGCACTCAAACAGAGAATCTCGGACTCCCATTCCCCAATACTATTTCTACCACATCACAGTTGTTTGTAATGTTCTTCAAACATAACTTTTTTTTTGAAGTTTTATTGTAGCTTTTTGTTTCTACATCACAACATCAGTCATTTCTGTATATAGGTCCTTCCTTTTTCCCTACCTTCCCCTCCCCCTCAAAAGGAAAAGTTAAGCAAAAATAACCTCTCCTAAGATCTATCTAGCTGTTGCTGTTTCCTTGCTATCAATAGAGGTATTTCTTACCTGATCTCTGGGACCATGGCTAGCTTTTCAGCTATTCAGAGACTGCTTTCCTTTCTAGTGCTGAATTTATATTGTTGTGGACATTATGTATATTATTCTCCCGGTTAAGCTTATTTAACTGTACATGTTTCTCTGAATTTTCATATTCATAAGATCCTAACGCTAGAGCTGGAAGGTATCAGAGGGTATCCTGTAGGTTCTTAGGTATCTATCCCAGCCCTCACTTTTTACAGATGAGGCTTATGGATATTAAGTGACTTGCCAAAGGCCTCATTGGTACAAAGCATGCATCAGAGACAGAATTTGAACCCAGGGCCTCTGAATCTAGGGCTAGTAGTAGTTATTCATTGTTCTTACTACACAACAATATTCTATTCTATTCCTATAACACAGTGTTCACCCCTTCTCCAATCGATAGACGTCCACCATATTTCCATTTTTTTACTTCCACAAAATCGGCATACAATGAAACATTCTGTTGTTTTAAAAATAGATGTTTATCAATATCATTTGTTTTTAAATGACCTAGAGTTTCCCCTGCATCCCTTCATTTTCCTCTTTAAGAGAGGTATCCCTTATAATAAAGAATTTTTTATTAAAAGAAAAAAGGGAGAAGAGTAAAATTTCAGCAAAGCTAATCAATATACTAAAAAACCAAATGACATTTTATATATAATGTGCCACATTTGTGATCCTCCTACTTCTGCAAAGGAACAGGGGAAGCTGTCTTCTCTTCTCTCTGAACCTTTCTGTTTTGGAGCCCCTTGAGATACATCTGTATGCCTAGAATTGATGTGACTGGATCAAAGACAGTAGGTAGTTTACTGGCTTTTCTTGCCACTAAACTAAAATTCTATTGTGTTCCAGAATAGTTGGATCAGTTCACAGCTTCACCAACAGTGAAGCTAAGCAGTGTGCTTCTCTTCCCATTGCCCCTCCAATATTCACAGTTTCTGTTTTGCATCATCTTTGCCAATTTTCTGAGAGTGATTTGCATTTCTTATTATAAGTGAGCTGGAGCATGCTTTCCTATGGTTGTTGATAAATTACAAGCATTACTAATCTGGTCAGGTTTCTGCTGCTCACCTGGTAACAGACTGTACTGTTTATCTGTTATCTTATAGGTTAGGGATACTGGATTCAGAGTCTGAGTACCTGGGTTTGAATCTTGCCTTGGCTTTTGACTTGGAGCAAATCACTTCATAGAGTCACAGTCTCAGAGTTGGAAAAGATTTTAAAGTCTACCCTCTTTCTGAAAAAAGAATTTTTTTCTACAATAACCTGGAATCCGTGAACTTTTAATAAAATATTTTGATCACTCTATTTCAGTATACTTGGTTTCCTTTGTTGTCCCCCGCTTTTTATCCTGTGTGGGGTTTCCACAGATTCCATCAGATTACCAAAGGGATCCATGGCACAAAAAAAAGATGAGAATTGTTCTACAACATACCCAAGAAATGGTCACACAGCTTTGGCCTAAAGATGTCCAAGGAGGTGGTGTAGTGAGGGGCACAGACCCATACCTTACAAAAAGTTAGCCATTCCAAGTTTTAATAATCAATTGTTAGGGAATATTTTTCCTTAAGTCAAGTTGAAATCTTCCTCTGCCATTTTCACCCATTGCTTATAGGCAGCTAGGTAGTATAGTGGATAAAATGCTAGGCCCAGTCAGGAAGACCTGAGATCAAATCTGATCTCAGATCCTTATTTATTGTGTGACCCTGGGCAAGTCACTTAACCTCTGTTTGCCTCATTTTCCTCTACTGTATAGTGGAGATAATAACAATAGCTATGCTGCAGAATTGTTGTAAAGATCAAATGATATTTGTAAAGTACCTGTCATACAGTAGGCACTATATAAATGCTTATTTCCTTCCCTGTTCCCTTTTCCTTCTGAGCCTGGGGCCAAACAGAATCTAATTCAGAGGTGGGGAATCTGCAGCCTCCCAGCCACGTGTTTCCCTCTTGATCCTCAAGTGTAGTACTTTGACAGACTCTAAACTTATAGTTTAGATCTAGCAGGCCACTATGGCCTGAAGACTGAAGGTTCCCCACCCCTGGAATCCCTCATTCTCATGAAATCCCTTCAAATACTTAAAAACTGTCTATGTGTCTCTATGTTTTCTGTCCTTCAGGCTAAATGTGCTTAGTTCCTTCAGTTAACCCTCCTATGGCAGGCTTTCCAGGCTCTTTGTCATTCTGCTCTCCCTTCTGTGAATATTCTCCAATTTAACAAATGTTTTTCCTAAAATGTTGTGCCTAGAACTGAATTCTGTTCTACAGAAAAATGTATAGTCGTATACACACAAGTCTTTTCTCAGGCACACACACAGGTTGGGTCCCTGCTTTGACCCTAACTTGCCAGGGTTTCTCTTTTCTCATCTGTAAAAAGAGACCCTTCTAGCTCTAAATCCTGTGATGCTAGAAATATTTATTCAATGAACCAAACTCATCATGTGCTCATTTGTATGTCTAGGGTGTCTGCCTGTCTCTGTAGAGTCCAAGTTTGGAATGTATGATGCTGATGCTGACCTGTCCCTGCAGATCATATGTACCAGGAAGTCTTTGGTAGGCTCTGTGGTGACTCTGCTGGGGGCCCCAGAGACAGAGAGATGTTATCTGTGTTGGGGAGGCAGATCTGAGCACCAGGGAAGAGGTCCCAGTTAAAGTGATCTTATATTTGGTGTCCCCCATCCTGCCCTTCCTCCCCAGCTTAAGCCCTGCAGGAAGGCAAAGGTGGAAGAGGATTCCCTGGGGAGCAAGAATCGATCAAAGAAGATCCACCTCCAATTTTCTGAGCTTCCAGGCAGAGACTGATAGAGAGGAACATATAGTGGAGCTGTTGGGACTGGAACAAGTCTTGATCATCTTGTGTGGGGAAATAGTTCCTGTGCAAAATCAGAACACTCAGGAAACATCTAGGGATAACTAGGGAAGACTTGGCTTTGGCTTTCTTGCTAGAAGAGAGAGGTGAGAATTACAGAGATAAGTCCAGCATGGAAGAAGAAAACAATAGAGGGCAGGATGTGGGAAAGAACAATACAAATAGCTGACTTGAGCTTTCCCTTCCTATTCCTCTCCTCCCCAACATATGCATACGTACATGCCCCAGTGTGAACAATGATTTCTGGCCTCTCAGTTGGTCAGATCCCATAGCCGTAACCATATTGGTCATTAATGGTACACTGATTTCCAGTTTTTGTCATGCCCAAGGTGTGGAAACATCTGTTTTTTTCTTAGTTAAACTGAGACAAGATTAGTTTTTCAAGGGGGTATTTGTACAATGAAACTAAGAGAAAAAAAATTAACTTTTGCTATCATCCAAATAGAAACATGGACTTGATAGGTTTTTTGGATGCCAGGTTACATTGTTGAGTCTGTCATTTGCTTTCTCCCATGAACTGTCAGATACATCACCTCCAATTGTGCATTTGTTTTTTTGAACTAGAGTACATGATTTCACAAGGCAGTTAGGTGGTACAATGGATAGAGTGTTTGATCCTGGAGTCAGGAGACAGATTCATCTTCCTGAGGTCAAACCTGGCCTCAGACACTTAACTAGCTGTGTGACCCTGGACAAATCACTTAACCCTGCTTGCCTCAGTTTCCTCATCTGTCAAAAGAACTGGAGAAGGAAATGGCAAACCACTCCAGTTGGACACAACTGAAGTGACTGAACAAAAACAACAGCAACAACAACATGATTTCACATCTATCTCTATTTAATTCCATCTCCCTCCATAAAGTCTACTCTGATGCCTCATCATGGCATGGAGGTAGCTCTGAGTTCTGAAACACGCTAAAGTTCAACTACTGGTGAGTACCATTGGCTTGTTCCTGCTGAGGACCAGCCTAATTAAATATGATGAGGCTCATTAATGAGTTGTTAGTCATTTGGTGATGAATTCTTTGATATCAGCAACCTATGAAACAGGTTCTGTGCAGCGCCTTCCCTCCCACTGTTAGAAAAGGTGGCAGGGGGTGCTAAGGACCACACCACCATTTTTAGACCATCTGTCTACAAATGTGATAATTATTGGTATCCTGAGAACAGAAGACATAAAGAAGTTGCATCTAAGCAGAAGGATGGTTTATAGTCTCAACTGGGAGAAAGAATGAAAGAGGTGGTGCAGTTGGTTTCATTGTGCATGATTTCATGGGACAATTTATTATCTTTCATTGCAGTGCTAATAATGAGCCTATGCAAGGCAGAGACCACCATAAAGATAGTTATAGCTTATGCACCAGTGTCTGTTGCAGAGGATGAGAATGTAGAGAAATTCTATTAATAACTTGGGAAGATCCTCCAAACCAAGCCAAACATATACCTTGATATTGATGATTTCAATGTGATATGGCACTCAGGTGAGGACAGCAAAAAAAAATGTTGGAAATTATGGTTTGTGATCAAGACATGAAAGAAAGCTGGTGGCTTGTAGGCTACTCAGAAGCCTCATGCCTATATATCATGAATACTTCTTTAAGAAGAGATAAAGAAGGCTAATTGGATATGAAGAATACCAAGCAAACAATGAAACTGACTTTTATCAGATAGTATATAAATCAGTGGTTATCAGTTAAGCAATAGCTATCTGCATATAGTCATATCATTAACTGGCTAGATTAAATTTAAAAATCAATACCAAATTAGAATAAAGGATAAAAATGAGGAGACAACGATGGGATCTCCAATATGACCTACTAAAAATCTGCTGACTCCGAAAAGTGAGAAAAGGACAAAAGTAAAAACATTGAGTCTGATTATTTCTTAGAGATGTTTAAGAAGTGTAAAGCCATTGCCAGAACATGGAGACTGAAGGAACCTAGGACCTGCCTCAGTTGGGAAACACACTTGCCAAGTGGACAGACATGGAGGCTAAAGGCCAAACCAAGTTAGAATTCAACTCCATTTACAGAAAATTCTGCAAATGGCTAAAGATTATAAGGTTATCTAGAAATATAAGCTTTCAGGGCTCCGGGCAATTCAAGGCTTTAAGTTGTATAATAGGTACCAGTCAACACTGGTAGAGGGAATTCCTTTTTTGTCCTACTCTGGTGAAATCATAGGTCTGGGGGCGGCTAGGTGGGGCAGTGAGTAAGAGCACTGGCCCGGAGTAGGGAGGACCCAGGATCGGTTCCAGCCTCAGATACTTAACACCCACACAAAATAACTGGCCTGTAACCTTGAGCAAGCTACTTAACCCCCCTTACTTAAAAAAAAAAATCACAGGTCTGATGAAAAAGAATATATTGTAGAATTTTCCTAGTAAGTGAATTCAAGATTTCTAGTTCATCCTCTGAGGATTGTGAGTCCACTTTAAAAAAATATCAGGAAATTTGTTAATTTCTTGTTCTATTGGACTGCACCATCTTTTAATCTTGTCCTAGTTTCCTGAACAGCACTTTAATTGGGTGATAAGTTGACCTCCTAGCTATGTGTTTTTGTATCAGACATGATATTAGTAGAAGGACTGGTTTTTGTGGAGCTTTTTTAAATCCTCTGCTGATGACAAAAGTCTTTATCATAATGACTGTCTTACAGGTAGAGTTACATCTTAGTGCCTATTCTCAACCACCTCTTCTGAGGACAGAGGAATGAGAGTAAGGGCAGTTGGTATAGTTCAGATTGGGGACTCTAGGATGGATTTGGACCTTAGCTTTTCAGTCACTTATTTTTCTAGAGCATCTGCCAGAATCACATGGGCCAGGATGGGGAATCTATGGACTCTAGGCCACATGTGGCCCCTTGACTGAATCCAAACTTCACAGAATAAATCCCCTTAATAAAAGGATTTGTTCTGTAAAACTTGGACTCAATCAAAAGGCCACACCTGAAGACCTAGAAGGCCACATGTGGCCTTGAGGCCGCAGGTTCCCTACCCCTGAATCATGGGCCAATACAGAGCCCTGTGAATATTCCCAACTCACCATAATGAAGATATCAGGAAGGAAAGCCTTGGCCTCAAGGCTGCTACAATGGCAGTCCTGCTCTACTTTTGGGTCAGGCCAGTGAGAGTAGCTGATACAGTGGGACACACTGAAGGAAAGACAGGAAGTATTTGCCAGGCAAGTCAAACCACCCCCACCACTGTGGCCACTAGCTCCCTCCTTGGGAAGAGTAGTATCTCCCATACCACCAGACCTACTTCCACTCAGCCCCACAGCCTTCACTAAGGGGAGAAATTATAGAGTGGGGGTCTACTGTCTTTAACACCACAAGCAACAACTGCTGACCAGTGGCCCCCAACAAGCAGATGGGCACCTTGAAGACTATGCTTATCCTGCTTCCAACCTCACCCTCACAGTCATCATTTGGGAAAGCAGCTCCTGTGGAGAAGGAGCCCGCCAACTCCCATCTACAGGGCAAGCAAGTCTGCCTTGCTGAAGCAGCACCCTGAAGGCCAGGCAGGAGGCAGCATCGCTGCCTGGAGCACCATCTCCCTGGAGACAGCCTAGGACCCAAAAGCCTGGGGAATAGCAGTGCTTCCTGCCATCCTCTTGGGAAGCAAACCCTGCAGCGGTGCAGCCTGTCCACCACACAACTATTGAGGACCTGGACAAGAAAGGTCTTGCCACCAGTGCCACGGTGGCACTGTCCCATGGCTCAGTGTCAGACACTGATAGGAATTTTATCAGTAGAAATTACATTAAGAAGAGGCATGCCCCGGGGGCGGCCAGGTAGCACAGCAAGTAAGAGCACCGGCTCCAGTGTTGAGAAGACCTGGAGATTGAATCCCGGGCTCAGACACTTAGCACCCACCCAAAAACACCTGGCCGTGTAACCTTGAGCAAGTTACTTAACCCCAATTGCTTAGGGGCAGCCAGGTGGCTCAGTGAGTAAGAGTACTGGCTCCAGTGTTGGACCTGGTGATCGAATCCCGGGCTCGGACACTCAGCACCACACCCAGAAATAACTGGCCGTGTAACCTTGAGCAAGTTACTTAACCCTGATTGCTTAAAAAAAAAAAAAAAAAGAGGCATGCCCAGCTGCCTTGCTGCTGCACCCTAAGGATCATGGGATCTTTCCATCTGACTTCCAATTAAAATCTTCCATATGTGTTATCTCCTCCATTAGAATGAGAGCTCCTTGAGGACAGGGACTATCTTCTTTCCCTGATTGTGTTCCCAGCTCTCAGCACAGTGCTTTGCACATAGTCAATGCTTAATTAATCCTTTTTCTCATTTATTAATTCTTTCATTCCTTCATTCCCAGTCTCAAGATCTTCTCCCTGCCCGCTCATGTGGAACTCTGTACATCACTATATGTTCTGGTTATAGGTAGTGATGCTTCAACTCCATTTCCATGATCTGACCCCAAGGGAAGTTCCACTGTATTGTCTATAACTCCGTTCAGTTGTTCCCCATGACTGTGGGACATTTTCCCATAAGCACAGAGAGGTTGAATTGCATGCCCTATATCACTACACAAAAAGGACGCAGTTGTGAATTCAGCCTGTGTCCTAATCCCCAGACTATAGGTCTGGGCAAAACCTGAAACCTCCTCTGGCCACAGAGATAGTGTTAGGAGGTCTTGGGAATGAATGTCCCCTGACCTCTCTCTTTGCTCCTAAAGGGTATGGGGCAACTTCTGTGCCCCTTTTGATCTCTTACTCTGTAGATACCGTCCTGGAGGTGTGTGGGCAATCTGTCCTGGTAAGTTTGGGAACTAAAAGGCAGGACTGGTCTCTCTCATGATTCCTTTCTCCTTCCCCAGCTCTGCTTTCTGAAGACTCTGCTCTTTCTCAAGAAAGGAGTCTAGAGGAAGAAGAAGTAATGACTTCTGGGTTCCTGACAGCCAGGATGCAGGTGAGTTAGGGCTCCCTGTCTTTTGAAATACCATTTCAGTTTTCAAGTGTGACGCCATTTTCTTCCTTTGCTCATTATCCCTTCTTTCATGTAAGGTCTGTAGGTGAACCTGAGCATTGATTACTTTTACCCAGAAACCTTATTCTATTCTGTCGAGTGATGAAGAGCTGGCATTTGAGCAGGGCAGGAAGATTAGGGATCATCTGGATACAAACTATGGTCTATGGCCTTGGGGTTTTTTTAGAAAAAAAATTTTGATAACTGTATTTAGGTCAACAGGCTTTCATATATTATTATATTCTGTGTATTTTATTTTATGTGTAAAAACATTCTGAAAGGGGCTCGTAGACACCACCCAGCTGCCAAAGTGATGCATAATGCTGAAGAAATTAAACATCCCTGATGTATACCAATCCCTTCATTTTACACATGAGGGAATGAATCAAGGAGCTACTAGAATCAAAATGAATTTCAGAGGTTGGTTGTGCCATATCTCTTTATTGCTGTCTAGTAGTTTTTCAGTTATGGACATGACTCTTCATGACCTCATTTGGGATTTTCTTGGCAGAGATACTGGATGGAGTGCTTTGCCATTTCCTTCTCCAGCCCATTTGCAGATGCACATAGATAGAGTTTCCATGGTACTATCATACTATAGTCTAGGTTGGCATTGCTCCATTGAAGCAAACAGGGTTAAGTGATTTGCCCAGAGTCACTAACCTGGTAAGTGTCTGAGGCCAGATTTGAACTCAGGAAGATGAGTCTTCCTGACTCCAGGTGCAGCATTCTCTCCACTGCACCACTTGGCTGCCCTATGACTTATTCCCTTTTATTTTTCTATCCAGTTTCAGATTAAAACTTTAAACTGCTTAATATATTTTATCCAGCTACAGTTCTCTAGGCCTATCTTGTTCTAGCTTGACTATCTGTATTCTAGGCAGTCTGGGACTAGGTAAATTTCTTTTATATGTATTTTTTATGTATAGAGGCAGCTAGAATGAGCACTGGGTCTGTAATCAGGAAGACCTGGGTTCAAATCCAGCCTCAGACACTTTCTAGTTGTGTGACCCTGAGCAAGTCACTTAACCTTTTCCTGCCTCAGTTTCCTCAGTTGTAGAATGGGGATAATAATAGCACCTATCCTCCAGGATTGTTCTATGGATCAAATGAGATAATATTTGTAAAATCCTTAGCACAGTGCCTGGCACATAGTAGGTACTTAATAAATGCTTCTTTCCTCCTTCCTATTAATCATCCTCAACTTAGTGTACAATTTCTGAATTTGTATGTTTTTTCCTCATTGTAGAAAATACACTTATTATCTGTAATGTGCAGAGATAAGGGAAGAATCAAGAGAAAGGAACTGGACATCAAGATAACATGGTTGAGGCAGAAGGGGGAGGGTTTGTAATGAAGGAGAATGTGGAGCCACTGATTGCTAGAATGAAGGAAAGTCAGAAGTCTTAGCTCTGTGCCTAAGTCCTAATTCCTCAGAGCCCCCAGTGTCCTCTACAGTGTTCATGCAGTACATCAAAATACTACTTGACTCTACTAACAGTTTCATCTGAAATCTACTGCTATAATTCTATTAACTGGTTGTTCAGTAAAGTAACCTTTTATTTTCCTGTGCTTGGTACTATGGGTGAAACAAATGCTAAATAACACACAGTCTGCTCTTATCAAGCACTTTCAGTTTTGAATGCCTTTGGTGGAATGATTGGGAGGGCTCAAATCATTCTCTTCCCTTTTATACTTAATCAATTTTACAATAAAAATATTTACAATCCAAACAATTGTGTTAAATATAAAATTTCTCTTGCTTTCAATTTTCTTTTTTTAAGCAATTGGGGTTAAGTAACTTGCTCAAGGTTACATGGCCAGTTATTTTGTGTGGGTGCTAAGTATCTGAGGCCAGAACCGATCCCGGGTCTCCTGACTCCAGGGCCGGCACTCTTATTGCACTACCTGGCTGCCCCTGCTTTCAATTTTAAATGATTAAAAAGAGATAATTCAAATTTGTTTTTTTTAATAAAATATGACACAAGATGTGAATCTATACCTTTTGTTTTTCTATACAGCTGTACAATTTTCCCAACAGTTTTACTGAAAGAATTTTTTTTACTTTTCTAATGATTATTTTTGGGTCATTAGGTTTATCAAGCCTGAATTCAGTTTAAGTATGTTAGACTGTATATCTGGTTTCTCTGTTCTATTCCACTGGTTATCCATGTTTTTAATGTGACCCAATTTTTATGATGAACTCACTAAGATAACAAACAGTGCCTCACTAATCCTTCAGTCAGTACACATTTATTATTAAGTGCCTTTGTGCTGGGCAAGACAAAGACAAAGATGAAACAATCCTTGCCTTTGAGAAGCTAATAGTTTATCAGGGGAATCAAAATGTGTGTATGTTTATATTCATACAAATATGCATTTAGATACACACATATACATAGCCAGTTATTAATAATAACTAAGAAAACAATCAGAACCTAGATGATTTATTGGTTAGGCATTCAAAAAGGATGGGTCACTGGACTCCCCAGTTAGTCCAAAGGCCTTAAATACAGAGTAAAGCAGATTTTTATGCCCCCAAAATAATTAAAGAAATCCCAAGGTCCAGTTAATTATAACAAAAGCAATTAACCAGGATACAAAATTAGGTCATCTATTTCTTATTGGAGGAGAGTTTAGGGGCTTTCCAAGTTGGGAGGTGGAAAGATACATTTTGGGGTCCTCTGTTCATAAAATGAAAAAATGTTGATTAATTACATCCACCTGCATGTATGAAATAATAGATGACTTATATAATCTAGTTTCCTATGGTTGAATAACAGAAAAACATCAAAATGAAGGAAAATACATGTGGCAGCACCAGATGGAGTCAGTGCCCAAAGGTAGAGTCTGATTGGTTCTTCTGATTCTCACACTAAAGTAACTGCATTTAAAAAATAAATAAATGAAGTAACTGCATTTTGTATACAGTCTTTATTTTATCTTATCATAGACTACATCATGTAATATGTTTATATATAGTAATTTATAAATGTGGTCTATGATAAAATGAAGACCATGTATAAAATGCAGTTAGTTGTGTGTTATCTATGTATATGTTATGTACATATATAAGCATATATGTGTATGTATGTAGCTCCTGTGTGGGACACAGCCATTTTCCTGCACTCTTAGCCCACCTTCCCTCAAACTAGCAGGTCTGGAGTTTCTAAGTGAGGACTACCACTGTGTGACTACAATTCAGATTCTTTTAGGATCCTAAGGACAACCTTATAGGGGAGCGTGTACTCCCATTACTTGCATTTTCCATTCCTGAGACCTCACCATCGTGTTTCCTCTTTATACAAAATCAGCCACACCGTTAACTCCTAAACATAAAATCATTGCTTAACAATAAAGGTAAAGTCAAGAATAATGATGATATCACAAGTAATATCCCATGCAGGAATGGTTATGAATATCATGATATAAACATATCACAGTCCCCTCTCTAAACCTGGAGCGCTGCACAGTGTCTGGGGACACACAACAAAACCCAGCAGGAGGGCCCTTGTATCCAGGCCAACTCTGCTTTGATGTCTTTGGTCCTTTCAGGAACAATCTGCTGCACTCAAAGCAGTCTCTCTTCTAACTGCTTCCTTTCTGGTGCTTATCACCGTCCTGCTGAGCAGTCTTTTCTCTTCTGTCCTTGAACTGATGAAGCAGTGATGAGCTTTTGACTCACCATCACTATTAACAAGGTGATGAATGAGTGTTACACCATTGTGTCCAGTGGTTCCTGTAAACCATAAAGTTGCAGAGTTCCTCAGTTTGGTTCTCTGGGCAGTACATGAAAGTCCAAACAGTTCTTCGCCCAGTAGGATTCTGTTTTATTTAATCACCCCATAGCCTCTTATAGCAAGCAGAGTACAACTCACAACAAAACTCAGGCTGGCTCTCTGGGCAATGTAGAAAAAACCCAACCAGTTATTCCCTCAGTGGGATTTGGCTTTGGCCAGTGGGCTCCAGGCCTCTTATGACAAAGTAGTTGCTAAGCCTGTCTTTTTTCCCCATTCATCCTTTTCAAATCAGAGTGGGCAGTAGAGAGCAACCAGGCACCTCAGAGAGGTTTTGCCACTCAAGTTATAGGTCGAGATGGAGGGCAATAGCTTAAATTATATTAGAATTCAGCTCTCTTCCAGTGAGTTTACAGGCTTTCTTGCCAGCCCCAAAGCCAGGAAGATCTGGTTTCCTACATCTGACACTGCCTAGGTGACTCTGAGCAAGTTGTTGAACCTCTTAGTATTTTAAGCAACTTTTAAAGACTATGAGATGCAGAGAATATGCCAACCTGCATTGGTAATGTGCATTTCCTTATAAGGGAAAGCTCTTTGCTAGGGAAATCATAGGCATATCCCCATTCCTATGTAAACATATACAATTAGGCAGTATAGCCATATTTAAAGGACCTGGGATTTCATCATTGACCAGCTCCTTCCCATCTTAGTAGATAGCATCATGAGAGTTCTTGTGACCAACAAGAATGATAGCAGGGGCAGGATGGAAAAATAAAATATGAGCTGAAATCTGGACTAGCAAGGCAGAAGTGGCTTCTGAGAGATGGAGGTAACAGTGAAAATCTGTAGAGGACAGAAATTGGTGCTTAAAACGAGGGCATCCTATGCTCGGGGAGTGGCACTCTCTCAGAATGAAGAGAAGTAGTGAGAAGTTGATAAATCAGAGAGTCACAGAACCTCAGAATTAGAAGAGGGCTCTGAGACGATCACATCCCTGAATAAGAATCCCCTGGTCTGGAAGTGATGGCAGAGAACCAGGAGCAGGCTGACCATTCCACTACCACTCCCTTTCAATGAGAGGAGATGAAACTTCCAGAGAAGCAGTTAGCAGGGCATGAGGTGAGGTTCAGGGAGAGGCAGGTTTGTGTTATGGTGAGGAGTTAGAGGGGAGAGGGCACAAAGATGCAGGATGAAGTTTCCTCCAGTGATTGGAGGTTTCCTGGGGTTACTAACAGGTGTACATTGGACAGGGCCTCGATTACAGCTGGCTCAACAGTTGTGTGCATTCCCTTATTACCATCCCCTTGAACTTTCACAAAAATCTAATTAGTTTTTCTTTCTCAATTATCTTTCCTACTCTAACCTGTCCTTCAAATTGCTTCCAGATTCATCTTTCTCGTGATAAGATCTTATAATTGAAAAACCTTCATTAGTTCCCTATTCCTTACCAAAGGGGGAAAGGGAGGGAATAAATATACAGAACCGTGATATGCCCATCACTATACTAATCCCTTTTACAAATATTATCTCATTTGATCCTCACAACAACCTTGGGAGGCAGGTGCTATTATTATCTCCATTTTAGAGTTGAGGAAACTTGCTTAGGGTCCTATAGCTAGAAAGTATCTGAGGTGGAATTTGAACTCAGGTCTTCCTAACTCCAGACCCAGTGTTCTATCCAGTACACCATCAGCTGCCTCTCACATAAAGTTCTAACTCCATAACTTGGTATTCAGTCCATAATTTGGCACTAACCTACCATTCTACCTTCATGTCACAGTATGCCTCACATTGTACTGCCTACTTGACTTTGTAATGACCTTCCCATTCCCACTTCTGCCTATTGATATTCTGCCCATCCATCCTTTAAGGCTCAGCAGAAATACTATCTCCTTCCTCATTTACCCCTTACTCTCCAGTTCTTTCCCCAGCTTCCCCACCTTTCTAGTTGGTCTTTCCCTACCTTTGACCTTCAGAGCACTTTGTTTTATCTTCCTTTTACATGTTTTTCATCAATTGTTTTGTATTATAGTTATCTATATAT
>NW_027185782.1:3727871-3739897 GCF_028583685.1 Petaurus breviceps papuanus | reverse complement strand
GCCCCATCCCCTCCCAGCTGTGGCTGATATAGGCACAGGGGCCATTTTATTTAGTTTTTGTGTTCCTTCCAGTACCTGGCATAGTGCTTTGTATGAAGTAACTGTGGAGACCTGGGATGAATGAATCAGTGGTTTGGAAGAGAGAAGATCTGGCTTTAATTTCAGCTTCCACCATTTAGTAGCTCTGTTTGACTTTGGACAAGTTAAGTAACCTCCCTAGGTCTTTGTTTCCTCATCTGTGAAATGATAGGGCTAAACTAGTTGATCCCTGGTCCAGGGTCCCTTCTGGCTCTAAATTCTAGGATTGTATGTGATCATATTAGTGGTGTAGTTTGAAGGATAAAAGGAAGGTGCTTGGGAACCCTTTTGGAATTTAATTTGTGAGCATGTTTTTGAGGAATGAATTAAAACTATCTGGCCATGTGCCCTTAGGGTCTAATACAAAGTGAGAAGATACTTAAACATTTGACTTGAGTCATTAGAAAACCTAACTGCTATGGGAACAGCTCCCTCTACTGTGATCCTATTTGCTTCATGTCTCCCCAGGGTCTATCCATATTAGCGATTGTCCCAGGATAAGCTGCAATGTGCTTGGTATTTCAGGAATCGGTGACATTCAAGGATGTGGCTGTGGACTTCACCCAGGAGGAGTGGAAGCAACTAGATCCTGCGCAGAGGGACTTATACAGGGATGTGATGTTGGAGAATTACAGAAATTTGGTCTCATTAGGTAAGAACATCATCCAGCTCCCATCTCAGAATTTGCCCACGATTGAAGTGCTTTGATTTGAGGAATTTCCTTGGGTCTTTGCTTGATGTGTAGAAACATTAAGCAGTAACTTGGCAGATGGGGAGAGCCAGCATGGTGTAGTACACAGAGCACTAGGCCTGGAGGCAGGAACACCTGGGTTCAAATCCTGTCTCAGAAGCTTACTAGCTGTGTGAACCAGGCAAGCCACTTAACTTCTGTCTACCTCAGTTTCCTCATCTGAAAAATGAGGGGTTTGGACTTGATAGCCCCTGAGACCTCTTCTATCTCTGAATGCACGAACCTGTGATTGTGTGTTAAGTTAGCACTATGATCTTGTGATCCCTTTAGGGCCAAGAATCACAGATTTTCAGGGTTGGAAAAAGACCTTAGGCGTCATCTAGTCCCACCCATACCTGAACAAGAACCCCTTTACATCATATCTGGCCAGTGACCATCCAGCCTTTGCTTGAAGGCCCTCCAGTGAGGCAGAGCCCACTAATTCCCAGAGCAGCCCATTCATTATAGGAACAAGGTGTAAGCTCTTTGTTTTTTACAGCTGGAAATCACAGCTTCACTCTGCTGCCCTGAAGAGGTTGTACGTTTCCCATTCTCTGTTACCATGGGTTAAATAGAAAAATTTCCATCCTTTTAGCAGGCAGCATGTCATGTGAATTATTTTCTTTCTGAGCTCAAATCAGTTCTGGATCCCATTATCCCCATATTTCCTAGTACTTAGTATAGTGCTGGAATATTGAAGTCTTATAAGAAACAATTTTTACATTCAATTGAATACAGTTAACATCCTCCTTCAAAAGTCCACCCTCGGAGTTGTACCACCCTTTGGAACTTCTCAGTATGCCTTCTCTTCTCTCAAGAGAAACAGGATAGGATTGACTTCTCAGATGACTCTCCGTCCCCCAAACTTTCTCATTTCTTTCTTCCTGAGTAGGACTTCCAGTTTTTAAACCTGATGTGATCTCCCAGCTGGAGAGAGGAGAAGCCCCATGGACCCCAGAAGTCCCAAGAAGCACTTGTTCAGGTGAGGCAGTGAAAACTGGGGAGTATTTGTTAAGGAATACTTCATCTGACTACTTAATGGACTGTTGGAACAGAGGGTTCTCAAAGGCCCATAGTGGAGAAAGGCTGTGTCTGTCCAGCACATTTCTCATGTATCTTCATCTTTCACTTAAATAAATCCCTTTCCTAGGGGCGGCCAGGTAGCACAGCGAGTAAGAGCACTGGCCCCAGTGTCGGGATGACCTGGGGAATCAAATCCGGGCTCAGACACTTAGCACCCACCCAGGAACACCTGGCCGTGTAAACTTGAGCAAGTTACTTAACCCCAAATGCTTTAAAAAAATAAATAAATAAATCCCTTCCCTACTTTTATTTCTTTACTCCTGTTTTCTTCTAATCCAAGATAAAACTTTTCTTTTTTCTTCCTTTTTTTTTTTTAAGACAACCAGCTTGATAATGTAAGTTCTATAATTTTTTCAGGGTTTTTGACATTAGGTTTATCAATCTGTCATTTATAGAAATAACCTATTTTCTCTTTCTAAAAAGTTAGACTTTTCCCCAAAATTTACCAATGCTGCTTTTCCAGTAGTATTAAGTTCTCTCAGTGTAATTTAGTAAACAGGCAGCTCTGTGTGTTGAGTCTATCTTTTCTCCTATCTTGAACTCCAGTTGTTTTTTAATAATGCTTATTTTACCCTATTTAGATTTATGATCATTCTTTTCTGGAGACTATTGTATTGTAAAGCAATTTACTTTCTCAGGGAGAACAGGAGCCATTGACATCTTTCTTTTTGTTTCAGGTTCTTTTAGTCAGGAGACTAAGTGGGAAAACAAAGACTCAACTCCAAAGCCTGAGTTTTATATGGGAGAGCCATCTAAGGAACTTCAGCTAACACAAGATGGGTACTGGGATTTCAAGTTGGGATCATCTTGGGAATATGATATTAGTTTAGAGGGAGATGCAGACAACCAGGAGAGACAATCTAGGCAAGTGATATTCATTCCCAGAAAAGCTTCTAGTAAGGATGAAGGTAATATGTATGGTTTCAGTCTGGGGTCAATTCTGGATCCACAACAGCTGTTTGCTACAGGAAAAAATCTGCATCAATGTGATATGCTTGAAAAAAGCTTCAAACAGTTTTCAGAGCTAATTAAGTGGAATAGAATTTCCTTAGGGAAGAAGCTTTTTAAGTATAATAAATGTAGGAAGCCCACCAGTTACCACTTAGACTTGGTTCAGTATGATGGAATACATATTGGAGAGAAACTTTATGAATGTAATGAATGTGGGCAAGCTTTCAACTGGATTACACACCTTACGGAACATCAGAGAATCCATAATGTAGAAAAGCCCTATAAATGTAACGAATGTGGGAAAGCATTCAGCAAACACTCCTACCTTAATCAGCATCAGAATGTTCATACTGGAAAGAAACCTCATAAATGTAACGAATGTGGGAAAAACTTCAGCCAGAGGGGACACCTCACTGAACATCAGAGAATTCATTCTGGAGAGAAACCTTATAAGTGTAACGAATGTGGGAAGGCCTTTGGCCAGAAGGCACATCTTACTGAGCATCTGAGAATTCATACTGGTGAGAAACCCTATCAGTGCAGTCAGTGTAGAAAAGCTTTTAGCCAGAACTCATCTCTCATTCTACATCGGAGAATTCATACTGGAGAGAGACCTTTTGAGTGTAATGAATGTGGAAAAGCCTTCAGTCAGAAGGGACATCTTACACAACATAGGAGAATTCACACTGGAGAGAAACTCTTTGAATGCAATGAATGTGGGAAATCTTTCAGCCATGGGTCATCCTTTACTTATCATCAGAGGATTCATACTGGTGAGAAGCCATATGAATGTAACGAATGTGGGAAAGCCTTTAGCCAGAATTCATCCCTCACTCTACATTATAGAATTCATACTGGAGAGAAACCCTTTGAATGTAATGAATGTGGAAAAGCCTTTAGGCAGAGGGGAAATCTTACTGAACATATGAGAACTCATATGGGAGGGAAATCCCTTTAGTGTTCTGAGTGTGAGAAAGCCTTCAGCCAAAGAGGTGATACCTTATTGAGCTCTGGCAAATTCACACCTGTGAAGAACCTCAGAGAAACGATTAAGGGAGGGTCATCGGGTTATGGGGTCATTGCATCAATTGTCCATTTGAAACACCAGATAATTCATACTGAAGAGGGAGCCCTGTGAATGTTTTGGCCATGGGAAAACTTTTAGGATCACACATCAAAGGCTTCATGCTGGAGCTTAATCCTGTGTAAGAACGCTATAAGGAAAACATTATGAAGACGTAACCGTTGTTCAGTAAGGGATGGGGATTAGATCTTTGATTTCATTGGTATGATGAGCTCCTGAGGGAGGACACTCCTCTACCTGATGCAAGTCAGCACCTCCCCTGCAACTTACAGTCTTTGCTGGTTTCCTTGGGCCCTGGAAGATTAGGTGACTTGCCTGGGGTCACAAAGCCAGTCTGTATCTGAAGTCTTCCTGGCTTCAAGGCCAACACTCATCTATACACTACACTTCACAGGGAGGGTAAAGATTTCACAGTTTGTCACCATTTGTATTTGTTAGTCATCTGAAGGGAGAGATAACTCTGTCTTTTCTCGTCTCACTCTCTTTTATTAGCCACATTAGTTGATATCAGGTGGCTGCAAGTGATCAATGGAGAATACAGTGTGTGTGCTGGTTTAAATGCTGCAATCATACTTAAACCGTTATACTGTTCTTTAATAGACTGTTTAAACTTTAACAACTTGTTGGAACAAAAGAAGAATAACCTAAGGTAGCTTTCTTACTTGAGGGGGCATCTTTGTATGTGGGTATATGTGTGTGTGTCTTTGTATGTGTGCACATTTGTGTTTGTATGTATGTGGGGGGAGGGGGAGAAGTAAGTGACTGCTTAAATGAGAGTCCCTGCGAGATGAAAATGTATTCTTCCTGGGCCTAGATGGGTCCAGTTCAAGCCTGTTGTCCTGCCCTGAAGCATCTAGTTTCAGAACTGGAAAGGCTTTTAACTTAGATCACTGTTACCTGTAGCAACTAAGAACAGGGCTGAGAACAAAGAAGGGGTTCTTATATTCCACTTCCTGAAGCAAGGAGAGGTGGGAGTTCCAAGGAGAAATCAGTGTGAGAGAGAATCTATGAACTTTAAGCATAACTGACTGAGAATGGGATCTGTGTTTAGGAGTTATTGCAATGACCTTGGGTCTACAGTTAATCTGTGGTATGTTCAAGGCCATTCTAATGATATCAAGGCATAGACAGATTATTAGGTTCAGTTTTTGATGAGCACAGGACTTTTATTAGTCACTTGTACACCTGATTCTGGTGATAGGCTTCAGTGGGCTTGCAAATCTGCAGTAGAAGCAAGGCCTTATTTCAGAATTCTATCATGCTATCCACTTACCCTCCTTCTGATATTTCCTTAAGTTCTTCCCTAATTGCAGGCCATATCCCCACCTAGCCCCATGTGCCCCATCATACCCTTGCAGTTTTTGGTCCATCCTCTAATAAAGTACAATGTCTTGACCTTAGAAGAGGTCCCCTATGCCCAAATAACACCTTTTCTCCAGTTTCCCCTCTTTTTCCTAATACCCCCAATATCCACGGCAATAGTAGTAATAAGAATAACTGATGTTAATGTAGTGCTATAAAATGTTCAAAGAGTTTTGCACACATTATCTCATATGAGCCTCACGACACCACTGTGATGGTAGGTTCTTTCCCAATAGGTATATCCCCAACCCCTAAGCAGAATACAAAAAAGTGGGCTTGCAACTCCATAATAAAGCAAGCCAGGAGCGGCAGGCAGAACAATCCTTGGCCTAACATAGGATCTTTTGAACAGCCTGAAAAGTGTTGCCTAGTAACTATTGGGGTTTTTTCCTCAGCTTTCTCTATCCATGTCTAGTTTGATCTTTAGGTCAATTTCAGCAGTCCCCAAGGGTTCTGTTGAGTCCTATGCATGAATTCAGTAGGAATATAGATTAAATAGCATGCCTCTGGACCACTTGGTAGCAATGGAAAGAGTCCAGGCATGGAAGGAAGTAAACAGGAATAGCTTTTATTATGGAGCTGATGGGCTGCCCTTTGTGAAGAGTCTAGTTCCCCAGACTGTGATGGAGATCTTTGGAAGTTAATGTTACTTGCTTTTATCCTTAGTACTAGATTTGAAGTCAGAGGTCTTCTTTAAATCTTACCCCTGCTATTTTTAACCTGTATGACCTTGAGAAAGATACTTAACTTCAGTGGGCCTCAGCTTCCTCATGCGTAAAATGATGGATTTGATGTAGATCAGGGCTTCTTAAACTTGGGACCCCTTTTCATGTTTCAGCAATGTTGGTGTTGTGTGGCCTGAGGTCAATTAGTGCAGTGTAAAGTTCATATGCTTTGTGTTCAGAGCCAAGGCTGCAGTGAGGTTGCATGATGCAACATGGGCCACTACTGCCAGAAACATCTCAGATTCATTAAGAGTTTGATTTTTAATTAATTTTTAGTTGTTGTGCATTCAGAAACCTTTTACTGTTGCCAAATTTTTCTCGACCCCCTATGGGGTCGTGACCCACAGTTTAAGAAGCGCTGGTATAGATGATCTCTAAGCTATTTTCCAACTCTAAATCCATGATTGTCTGAAGTTTTTACCTTTTATTCTATCAGCCCCTTGAGTAAGTTGGAGGATAGAAAGGCATTGAGGTCACTGTCTTTCATCAGATTTCAGCATAGGCCCTTGGATAGGAAGGATCTAAAATGTGCTGCTAACCATATGTCTATTGTGTCTTTCTGGCATGCTTCTACCAGCTCAAATCAATGTGTATTGACTGGGACTCAATAGGCTCATGCCTCCCTGCTTAAGGACCCTTGGGGAATCTTCCCCAAGACTCACTACTGTATAGTCCTCAGCTTTCTCTCTATGGATACATTATGCCTCTTTTAAGATAAGATCTCATCCATTGTTATCCATCTTCTCTACCTGCCTAGAGATGCCTGTGGTACGATGTCATTACCACCCCCTCTCGATAATACATTTTCCCTGCTTTTTTGGCTTCTTAATCTCTGCTTTTTCTCTTTCTTATCATTCATACCTATATACTGTCCATTTATTAGTCCCGATTCCACTGCGCCTCTTCATTCTATTTTTCTTCCTTTTCTTTTCACATTTAGTTCATAACTTATGCAATTTTTTATTTTTCTTTAGATTTCACTTCATTAAGATAGTGAGCACTCTAATTTTATTTCTAATTCTTCTTTGGCTTATAACTCCTCCTCCACGACCTGAAACAACCACTTCTGCCCATCCAGCTGCCATTAAAATTCATCCAGGCCCCTTTCCCCAGGGAGAGGGGCTCTGACTTACCCCCCTTCCTTGGCACAAGCCTTTCTCTGCTGCAGCCAAGCTGGGGTGATGGGCGTGATGAAGGTTTCTTCATATCAACATTCAGTTTAGATCTTTGTGATTGATGTGGATTTGCCAAGCTTCTGCCCACTTGGTTGGTAATCCGTTATGCTTAGCCAAGCCCAATTTCCTGCTCTGTTAATTGCTGTCATTCAGAACCACCACATTCCCTAGCAGAAATCTCTTTCCCCTTGCTGCCTCTTCCTGACACCCCTTTCCTTTCTAGATCAACCCAACCCCCACCCCTACCTCTAGCCATTTCTGTCTTTCCCCTCTACTATGTCCTTTGAACATCTGCCATTGGTAACCCATTGCCATTTTACTTGTATCTCTTATATGCACCTACTTACTGAAATCTGACTTTGTACTATGCACGCTATCCTTTGCCAACCTTTCTAATCTTGGTGACTCCTCTGTGTGCTCCACTGCTCCCCACCAGTCCCCCAGTTCATAGGACTTGGAGGAATGGTGGGTTTGTGATGCTCCCACCAGATTCACTTTTCTACCACCATTCAACCTTTCTTTTTCAACTTCATTAGATCCAATTGTATGACTGCCTTGCTCATTATTGCTGCTATCTATAGATCTCACTTCCTAGCATCTGTGCTAAGTTCTATGTCTACAAAGAATGTTAGAATTCAGTTCCTGGGGCAGCTAACTGGCGCAGTGAATAGAGCACTGGCCCTGGAGTCAAGAGGACCTAGGTTCAAGTTTGACTTCCGACACTTAATACATAAACTAGCCGTGTGACCTTGGGCAAGTCACTTAACCCCAATTGCCCTCCAAAAAAAAAAGTCAGTTCCTGCTCTCAAGTTCACAGTCTAATGACAGAGACAACACGAACACAACTATGTACAAGCAAGGATAAGTTAGAGATGATCAGTAGAGGGAAGGCACTAGCATTAAGGGAGATTAAGAAAGGCATCTTATGGGAAGGTGAGATTTTAGCTGAGACTTGAAAAGAGTTGGGCAAATGCCATGAGATGAGGGAGAGTAATCTGGAAGTTGGGGACAATCAGTGAAGATGCTTGGAGTCTCCAGACTCCTCTCATTCTATTCCCATAATATCTTCTACCTTTTCCCTCCTCTTCATTCATATTGCCACTATTATGAGCCTCTTCACCCTTTGCCTGGACTGCTGTAATTAATCTTCTATATTCTCTCTTGTTTCTGGTCTAACATCTTTATAATCCAGCCTTTATGCACCTGCTTTGACCTTTCTCATGCACAAGTCTGACCATAACAGTGTCTTGGGTGAAAACCATCATTGGCTTTCTTTATACAAGATTCAGAACTCAGACTTTTCACCCTCTTTAGTCTGACACCAGTTCCATTTCCAGTCATATTTCATGCTACTTACCTTTACATAGTAGGTGATCGCCAGATTGTTCTACTGAACAAATCTTGTCCTGTCCTTTCATACTTCTGGATATTTCTGTAGACTTCTCTGCATGCCTGGAATGCTCTCCGTATCCCTTACTTTTGAAATTGCCTCTTCCTTAAAGGCTTAGATCAGGCACCACCTCCTCCATGAAAGCTTCTCTAATCTGTCCCAGCGAAAATGGCCTCTCAGCCCTCTACCTAGATCCTGCTGTTGCCCTCACCACATTCTACCTTAAATATTTATTAATATACATGTTGTCTTACCCCCTTTAGATTGTAAATTTTCACTGCATGCTGTTTTTCCATTTTTGTATTCCCAGTTCCCAGCACAAGGCTTTGTACAGATATTTAATAAATTGTTCTTGAATTGAATTATTCTTGAGTGATCATTCTGATTATCTTTCTAGTGGGTCTTGAGGGTGAGTGTGTGAAGCAGGTTGGCCAACTGAAATAAGCCAAAAACTTAACAAAGGAAGTGTGGGGTTATTTTTGGTGGGGTGCCTGTCTGCTTCACCAGCATGGCATACTCTTATATTTATTCACAGGAGATGATTAATGACTTCAATAAAGTAACAGGGTACATAATAAATCCACAATAATTGCCAGCATTTTTATGTAACAATAATAAAAGCAGGGGGAGGGGGAGAATGATAGAATGAGAAACACCACTAAAATAGCTGTATAATGCACAAAATAACTGGAAATGAACTGATAAAGACACTCTCAAGACTTCTAAAGTGAATACAAAACCTACTTACAGAAATATAACAAGACTTAAGCAGTTGGTGGGATATTAACTGCTCATGGTTGGATTGTACTAATATAATAAAAATGAAGATATTTCCTAAATTAATTTACAAATTGTGTACTATACCAATCTAACCACTAAAATGATATTTTGTAGAACTAGACGAAGTAATTCATTTGGAGAAGAAATGTTTAGAATCTAAGGGAAACAATGGAAAAAATGAATGAAGGAGGGTATGATACTTCTAGATTAAAAATTGTATTATAAAACAGTAATTATAAAAACTCTGAATCAGTGGAACAAACTAGATAAGGAAGAATCAGGGGGGACAATTCAGACTGAGTTGCCCTTTTGGTTTAGCCATTTTGAAAAACCATTTGGAATTCCAGAAGAAAAGTTACTAAACTCATCCTTAGAAATCTTACTGCTGGGCACAGATCTTACCCCAAAGAGATAAAGGCTAATAGGTACACACACATAAAAACCTAGGATCATAGCTCTAGAGTTGATGGCAATCTTGAGGCATGTACTCTAAAACTCATTTCGTTTTATTTAATTCTGGAGCAGGCCTATAATTTTGTTGGTCTAGGAAGCTACTGGTGAAGGATTTCTATCAAAGCAAATTGGCATCTCCTCTACTAGTCTTAGGTAGGGATTCATCTGAGGGCAATGAAGTGATTTGCCGAAATTAGAGTCATTATGTGACATTGGTGGGATTTGAACCCAGGTGTTTCTTATTGTGGCCAGTTGTTTATCCACTATAGCCAGGTGCCTCTTCACCCTCCTCATTTTATAGATGAGGAAATTCATCTTCCCAGGGAAGTTAAGTGACTTGCCTAACATCACATAAGCAGCCAATTCCACTCTTCCTCATCCCCCCGCCCCATCCTCAGAACACACTGAGGCAAACCTTAGTGAGCTGTAAAACTTGCCAGATCCTTCCCTTTCTTTCACCCCCTTCTGCCAGCTGGTAGGAGGTCGAGAGTTGAGAAGGGGAGCCATCCAAGCCATAGCAAATCTCCAAGTTTGCCTTTTGTGGGTTTTTGTGGTTTTGTTTTACGTGGCTATGCTAGGGCTCTTTTTAGTTCCTTAGTATCTTAAATCAATTACATGAACATTTAAGGGAAAAAGTAGATTCTCTAATCCTATGAATGAGGGTATATGAATAAGAACAGAAGATTCCAAATATTGAAAAGAAATATTGAGGGCAAAGATGAGAGGTTTTCCTACTCTGTCCTCCCTGCCTGTTTCTCCCCCTGCTCTCATCAGTGGAGTGGGATGTAGTATATTATTTGGCCACCAGATGGTGATCTGACAACAAAAATTACCTAACTCCACTTTCCCTCTCACTTTTAAGCCTGCTAGAAGTTTGCTGCATCTGACTTCCATGCTCCATCAGTCAGTCCACAGGCATTCATTGAGAGCCTACCCTGTGCTAGACACTGTGCCAAGAGCTGGGGATACAAACAAAGGAAAATAAAATGGTCCCTGCTCCCAAGAAACTCAGTCTAAAGCTGTATACAAATAAGCTATAGTATAGAGAAGACAAATTGGGGGTAACCTCAGAGGGAAGGCACAAACATGAAGCGGATTGAGAAAGCCTTCTTGCATTGTGAGACTTTAGCTGAAACTTGAAGGAAGCCAGGCAGGGGAGATGGGGTAGAGAGGGAAAAGGAGGGGTAGAGAAAGAATTCCAGGCATAGGAAACAGTGAAAAAGTTCAAAGGCTGGGGATAGAGTCTGGGGATAGATACGTGTGAGGAACAACAAGGAAGCTAGTGTCACTGGATTGCAGTGAAGAATGTGGGGAGGGTGTAAGATAGAAAGGGCAGGCTTTGAAAACAAACAGATGATTTCATATTCGATCCTGGAAGTAATATGAAGCCACTGGAGTTTATTGAATAGGAGATGATGTGGTCAGATTTGTGCTTAAGGAAGATCAATTTGACAGCTGAGTAGAGAATGGACTGGAGTGGAGAGACTTGAGGCAAGGAGGCTATTGTAATAGTCCAGGTGGGAAGTGATTGCCTGCACCAGGGTAATGGAAGTGTCAGAGCTGATAATTGGGTGTACATGAGAGATGAACTTGACTATATAGATTTGAATTGGGGGGGGAGGAGGGGCTGTGAGAAAGAGTGAACAGTTGAGTTGAACACAGTTTGTAAGCCTGGGTGACCAAGAGGAATCTAATGGTACATACATGTAGCGGCAAGCACCCTAGCACCCCCAGGGTGGCTGCCAACACAGGTTCTTAGATCTGCTTTGCTAAAGGAAAGTAACTCAAAATGGGTTAACAAGCTTACTTTAATCAATCAAACATATATTGTTTACCTAGTTGTGATAGTAATGGCAATTAAAGATTCCCCTGTATTGGCTTGGTTTTCAAATTGATTGTATTAAAACCCAGAGTTTGTTAATCCCACCTGTGGGATGGGCTTGTTGATGTGAAAAGAAAGTCCTGAAGTGGGAGGAGCTGGTGATGTAGATTTGGAGAGACACTAGAGAGAGTCGGAAGATCTTTTTGGAAGCAGCACCTCGTGGAGAGAGAGAGACTAAGAGAATTGCTGGTGGCCGCTTTGAATTGCCCTGAACTTTTGAGACCTGCCCCCTGAGCTGCCAAGAACTGAGGAGACATGACTGTTTTGCTGGTACTTTGTCTGTCTGTTTTGATGTTATTTTGCCAGATTTGTCCACTGGTGAAAGACTGTCCT
>NW_027185782.1:3698186-3722871 GCF_028583685.1 Petaurus breviceps papuanus | reverse complement strand
AATAAAATAGAGAGCACCTATGCTGGTATTTTGAACCTGGGAAGTTGCCTTTGCTTGGTATTACATTACACTAGTTCAGGGGGAAAAGGTCAGCACCCCGAACTTCAGAGTATACAGACAAAATTATCAAGACAGAGAAACAGATCAAGCAGACAGGTTTCCAAACTGTCCAACCATTATATCCATACCAAATCACAGTTACCATCAACATCTGGGTTTTTCAAAGCTGGGGGGCTCTCAACAAAGCTTCCCAGAGTCTCATCTGATCAAATCACACAACACTTCTCAAAGTGAGCCCCAAAACAAAGCCTCACGTCAGGGTTTATATAGCCTTCTCCTGGCTCAGAGAATGTAACAACCTTATTGACCCACTGCCCAATCACAAAGTTTCTCCTGAGAAACAAGTCTCCCACCACAGGCTGTAGGTGCACTTAAGCCTAGGGGCAGGGAAGATCTTAAAAATTTACAGTCCCATTACAATACATACATACATGTGTTTATACATATATAATTCACTCTATCAAAGAAATCATTGGTCCAATCCCTTATACACACACACACACACAGAGTCATGGAGATAGACAGAGGCTGAGAGACTGGGGGTCTTCTGCCTTAGGAAACAGTGGAAATAGGCCATTTGTGTGTTTTCAGAGCACCATCTGTTAACCAAATTATCTACTACAGCTCACAGTTCTTAATTAATGATGACATGTCTTGAATTCTGGACAAAAGAGTTGAAATTGGATCCAAAATACAGAGAGAGAGAGATACTTTGGGTTATTAGGCAGAGAGTGGGTGGGATTGAAAAAGTTGTTTAATAGAGTTAAGCCTTTAAATTGCAATGTGGATCAGTTACATGGTCCCTGACCCTTTCACCCAGGGAGATGTGCAGAAAAACTCAGCTAGACTGATTGATGAATATCCATGAAAACAGCTCCTGACTCCAAAGGAATTCCATCAACTCCAAACACCTTTCTGATGGACTTATGATTTGAGTATTCAAAGTTACAGGAAGACTATTTACCTCAAAACAGGTGCATTGGTTGGAGACTCTTGTCCATTTTGTCTATTGCAGTACAAAAATATATGACCTGTAACATCAACAGCCCTTCTAGAATGGATGTGTTACCTGCATAGTGCTGAGTGTTTGAATTGAAGGTGCATGTATGTCTTCATTTCCTTGAATCAAGACAAAGTGGGGGCCTGGGATGGTGGTGAAGTGAAATACATGTTTTTACTCTCTTTATATGGTTAAATATGTGCCCTATCAGTTTGCATACTATCAATAAACTATGTACTTAAGACAATGTAGTCTGATACTTTTTCTATGTTCTTTGGAATTCTAGACCTAAATAATAATTTTATGTGTCAATTGGATTGTTGTTTGGAGGTATGGAGACCAGATTGGGGGGCGGGGAATGGTTGAATAGTCTGTGCCAAGTATTATATAAGGATCTTGATGACTGTGATGGTTGAAGCAATAGAGAGATATAGGTATCATGTAGGAACAGATTTTCAGGATATCAGACGTGGGAATTCGGGACCCAAAGATAGTAATACCATTGACAACACCAGAGAAATTAAGAGCAGTGGATATGTTGAGTGTTGAAAGTAGTTATGATAGTGGTATCCTTTCTAGGAGGACCCTTGATGCAAATTTCTGAATGATTCCTGTCCCTGGAATGTGCTTTATTCTTTAACCATTCCTGGATGTTCCTATCTGGCCTCAGTATAATCACATAGCACTTGGGGATAAAGATGTGTCCTAGTAACTAGCACTAGAGGCCCAAATAGCAGAGATCTTTGCAACATGACCTTTGTCTTGATGCTCTGGTAAGTGGGAGGAAGGAGATCCCTCCAGTGAATATCAGTATGCTGAATGATAAACTTGGTTGGCTCCATTGAAGGTGTCAGGATGTTTTCTGGTTAGAAAAATGATGGGGGCTGCCAGGTAGCAAGCACATCGAGTAAGAGCACCCGGGATCGAATCCAGGCTCAGATACTTAGCACCACACCCAGAAATAACTGGTCGTGTAACCTTGAGCAAGTTACTTAACCCCGATTGCTTAAAAAAAAAAAAGAAAGAAAGAAAGAAAAAGAATGATGAAGCTCTCCAGAACTCATAGCGCAGGACATGGTTCAGAGTGTGGGTCTGTATCTGGGAAGGGAGGAGAAGTTCCCAGACATGCTATTGAGAGTCCCTTGCATCATAGGGCAGACAAGAACAAAGGAGTTGAATACTTCAGGCTGAACACATTTTTTTGATTCTGCTTTCTTTTGACCAGTAATAGTTTTGGCCAGAATAGAAGAATAGAATAAACAACTAGAGTGAAAACAATTGCAAATATCCTAAGGGTGAAATGAACTAAGGTTCAGCTGGCGGGAGAAGAATGTGGAGTAGAGAAAATGAAAGGAGAGGAAGATAAAGAGAGTGTAGCTGAGAGCCTGATTATTGGCTCTGACTATGGGGGTGTCTCAGTACTTCACAAAAATGCCAACAACTGTGAAGACAGTGAAGGAAAGCACCATACAAGTCAGAGTCAATCTCAAAGGTTCATTAATGTCCAAGAAGGTCAATGCCTTGGGAAGGAAGTGATCTCTCTCATCTATTTGGGTGCTGATTTTCTGGGCACTTTACATAATGATCCAAATCTGCCAGAGATGAACTTTATCTCACAGTGAGAAAATTCTCCCTATTCCTGAACCAGGAAAATAGTAACATTACTTCATACTAGTGTTCCTGGTTCCATAGGTGACAAGATCTTGTCACAATTCTATTTATTAAGTTTTTGTGCTGGGCACTGGGAATACAATCAATACAAAGAAAAATGATCCCAACCCTCAGAGCTTACAATCTAATGGGGGTAGAGACAACACACAAAAGGATTCAGGAAAGCTGGGTGGTGGGGACAGAAGTGGGTAGCTAGTATGGTGGTATCTCAGCTGCTCCGCCTAGTTTCTGATTACTTTATCTCCCCTCTCACTTCAGGTTTTCCTCTCTAGGAACCCCTAGTTTCTCCTGATTACCTGAAGCCTCCCTTAAGGAGGAGCCTGCTTGGTGTGTTATCCTTTACTTTATTTGGAGACAGCCTAAGTAATTCTTTCAAGATGACCCCCCCCACACACACACTTTGCACCTCAACAGTTTGATGTCCCTGCACCTCAACATATCTTTTTTTTTTTTTAAGCAATCGGGGTTAAGTAACTTGCTCAAGGTTACACGGCCAGTTATTATTTCTGGGTGTGGTGCTGAGTGTCTGAGCCCGGGATTCGATCTCCAGGTCATCCCAACACTGGAGCTGGTGCTCTTACTCGCTGAGCCACCTGGCCGCCCCTAACATATCTTTTCAAACATTAAAATGATCAATCTATCACTGCTCCTGGATTCTCCTCAGACCTAGAGACATTATTTCCCCGGGTGGAGATATTAGAAAGAGGGAAAGGTTTGTATCATCTAATAGAAATCATATAGGTAACAAAGTTTTAGATGATCTGGTCACATTTTCTTTTAGTATTTTCTCTGACTCATTTAAGGGAATCCCTTTGGTCATGCTGTTCTTACTATTCTTAGTTGCCATAATTTATAAAAATTCTTAAACTGACCTAAGATTTTCACCTATTAACCATTGCTGTATATGGCTGGATTCACAGAGACAAGTCACTTAGGATAGATTCTATAGGAAGCAAGGTACCTTATCTCTTAGTAGCTTAGAGCTGAAAACAAACTGCCGCTGTTAAAGTTGTGCATGACCCCATTTTGGGTTTCCTGCCTCCCTCCCAATCGGATCTCTGAGCAGGAATTTCAGCCTAGGGTAAATTCGAGGGCATTTGAGAATTTCAAATACATACTGTACAATCACTGATTTTAGTCTCAGCTTACCCATCCCCTGACTGTCAACTGTGGGGTTAGCCTTTAAAAGCTGGCACGTTGTCCATCACTGTTCGATTTGGGCCTGACCCTGGACAGTCCTTTGGAAAAAGTAAAATCCGATTCCAAATTTTACTCTGGGGGGGTCTCATCTCTCTTCTTTTGGCATAACATTACCACCACTACCCCCCCCCCCCAAAAAAAAGTGAGTTGGTTTTTATTTCATAGAAATTTCACTTTTCCCAAAGAAAAATTTCTTTTCTGATTCTACTTTCAAATCCGAAAAATTTTTTTTTTATAAATTTGGGGGAAAGTCCCCTTCTCTATCTCTTAATTTTGACCATAATCAAAAGACAGAAAGATTTTTTTTTAATCTTTGTCCTTTAAACTTTAATAGATAACATAACAAAAGGAATTCCTCCAGACAAAGATCTGGCTGGTTATGATGTCACCCTGCTTATCAACTCTCTGCCTAATACATTTTAAGAAAATATAGGCTAACCTTGCAAATCACATAGAGGAAAAAAAAAAGGCAATATCTAAACAGGAACAACAGAGTCTTAGTGATCAGAAATGAAAGTTTAGATAAAATTACTTTTCCTCAATTCTTAGATTTTCTCAATTTCTTTTTCACTCAGAATAAAAATTCCCAATTATTTCCTCTGCTCAAGGAAATCTTTTGCACCCACAACTTAGTCTGACAGCTCTGCTATCTGATGTATCTCCTCAGACACCTGAAAATTAAGGCTCCATAATTTTAGAATATATTTTTTCACAGCAATGACTCAGACTTCCTTTTTGAAACCCAGTCCAATAAATTTGGGGGCCAACTGTCTATTATAGCACAGGTTAGGGTTTGTAGGCAGATGTCCTGGGATACTCCAATAGAACACATTCTATTGATGCACTCCACTCTTCCCACAAGCTGTTTAAAGTGAAAATTAGAAGCTGTAGCACAAAGAAAATACTTAAAACAGACGTAGAACATATAAACTTACCTAGAGAATATCTAACTGTTGGTAATAGGGAGAGTCAAGTCACAGGCAGAAATAGAATATTCTATAATTATTATATAAATAATATAATATAATATTAAAAATAATATATACAATATAAATATTCTATATAATAATAATAGAAAGTTCCCCCTTGTGGACAAATTTTCCACTTGGGTCCAAAAAGATATAGGGGAGTTTTCTGATAAGAATTTGGGGTGTGGAGCTCTGTTCCCTTCATGGTCACCAAACTCATACAAATAAAAAAACAAGAAAAAGAGTTTCTAGGTAATTAATAATCAACTTATTAATTAGGCTAGCTAATAATCAATAAATTGATGTCAGTGGTTTCTCTTGGAAAACCAAAGACCTCCCCAATTGGAGACAGTAAATGAGGAAGTGGATTAGGAGTCTTCAGGTCATCTTGCAGAGAATATGACTAGATCATGAAATTCAGCCACCTCCAGCAATCTGGACAGGGGAATCCATCTCCACCCAGGCCACTCTGGTTGGTTTTCTCCTTCATGGGTTGGGTAACCCTAAATTGTAATGGAAGGATGCAATGACAGGGCTGTTCTCCTTGGGCCAAGAATTTACCCAGACTGGATTCTGTTTACACTCCCTCCAATCCTGGTTGGGTGGGGTCTGGCTCAAGATTAAAGAAAGTGTTCCCTGAAGGTTGAAGATAATCTCATCAATCAGCCCTATTCTTCAGAGACTGTCTGACTTTCTACCAGGGCTGGGAAATGAGGACATAGAAAAAGAAAAAGCCTGCATTCCAATTTAGCAATTGCTTATTAATATAATGAAACTTTCCCCCCCATGTACACATCCCTTCAGACTCTAGGCGATTTATTTGTCAATAGTGAAGCTAAAGAAAAGCTTACGGGCATATGGAGTATATCTTCACCTTTCCCAAACTGAACTGAAGTTGATTATTTTGCTTTCTGACCTTAGTTATTTCTACATTTCTCCTTCAGTTCCTTTAATAATATAGGTCACATTTCTGCATGCCTTAACTATAAGAATGTTATGACCATTTTGTTCCCTTTTATGATGCTCAAATTCATGTCTTTTGAGTAAATCAGAGGGGAGGCAATGCCATAGAATGATGAAGTGATAGAAAATACTTCCCATGATGAGGTGCAGGCTCTGGGAACCCCCTTGGGCAGACCTTTAAAAACTGGTTAGTCTGGAAGAGGAATCCATGTCCTGATATGACATTTAGAAGGTATGGAGTGGGAAAAGGAGACTGTTTCACCAACTTGGAATCTGTTGTCAAGGGAGTGTCAGCAATACAACTTCTGTCCAAGACAATCTTCTTGCCTCATCTGCTAAAGCTGTCCATCCCCTGTCTTTCATCTTGCCTTTCTCCAGCTCCATCTATCTTCCTATTCCTGGACTCATTGGACTTACTGAACTGGCTTTATAGGTCTATGGAGGTTTCTAAAAGTCAGGAGGTATCATTCTTCCTCCTACACTTTCTTTCTGAGTCAAATGAGATAATATTTGTAAATCACTTAGCACAGTGCCTGGAACATAACAAGGTTTAATAAATGTTTGTTTCCTCCCCATGATTTAATCAAGAGAATAATTAGAGCCTTACAAAAGGATCATCTGGTGGCAGGAAATTTTTTTATAACTAGTTTAAAACCTTATTAACTCCCTTTTCCTTATGATTGGGTCTGTGAAATGCCAGCTTTCTTTCTTTTAATATTTACCTTTTTTCCCCCCTTTTTTGGAGGGGGTAAGGTAGGGCAATCAGGTTAAGTGACTTGCCTAAGGTCACACAGCTAGTTTTGGGTTACTTATCTGAGGCCAGGCTAGTTTCCGGTTAAGTATCTGAGGCCAGATTTAAACTCAGGTCCTCCTGACTCCAGGGCTGTTTCTCTATTCACTTCGACACCTAGCTACCATGAAATGCCAGCTTTCTTAAAGAAGGTTTTTTTTTTTTTTAAGGCAATCAGGGTTAAGTGATTTGCCCAGGGTCACCCAGTTAAGTATCCATGGCTGGATTTGAACTCAGGTCCTCCTGACTCTAGGGCTGATGCTCTATCCACTGTGCCACCTAAATACCCCTCTCCCCCTTAGAATACTAAGAATTTTGGGACACCCTCTATAATGTATGTGTGTAAGTACATAGTCTCATTTGAATCTTACAAAAATCCTGTGATGGAGGTATTATAGACATTACTACCTCCATTTTATAGATGAGAAATCTGATACCCAGAGAGGCCTCTTATACTATAGGCTTATAGGGTCACACATCAAGTTAGTGAAAGAGGCAAGATATGAACCCAAGAGGAAAGATATGAATTAAGAATAGTGAGAATTAAAGTTCACCATTTCCTTTTTATTCCTAGTACTAACACTTTATTTGATTTTTCTTGATTATATCTTTCCCCTTGCTACAAGAAACCTATGGGCCCTATGAGATATCCATCCCACTTTCTCTCAACTCTTGACAACTATGTGTTGCTTTATGAAGAGATGATACCAATGATTTGCCACCAGGAGAAAATCTTCTTCAAAGTATTTTTTCCCCCAATAATTTCAATAGGTGACATGGATTCATCCACATTCCTAACTAGCCTCTTTTAGGTCCAATGGCAGGCATTTATTTGTAAGAAAATTTAGGTTAAGTTTTAGGCAATGAGATAGCTCTTTTCTTTGTAAAAGATGATCAACCCATGCAAATGCATCAGTTCAGTCTCAAAATTATTACTGTACCCTCTTCTTAATGAGACCATCTATTCCCATGACTTCAAATATCACCTTTATGCAAAAGACTCCCAAGATCTCCATCTCCATCCTCAACCTCTTCTGGTCCTACATTTTTTTCTGTAATAAAAACACTTCATCTCCTTACTTATATTAAAAACTAGGATAATATCATTCATTCATCCCTTATACCACTGCTACTAGTTAAATATGTAGCTAGACTACATCAAAAAGTACTAATATTTAGTTAAAAATATAGCATGGACCTTCAATACTATCAACTGAACTTGTTTAATAACTACTCTCATTTAAAATAATTAATTTCAACACATAAAGGAGTGGATATACAGTGCACTGGGCCTGGAATAAGGAAGACTTGATCTGGCTTCAGACACTTATTGGCTGTGTGACTCTGGGCAAGTCATTTCATCTCTTTCCATTTTCATTTCCTCAGCTGTAAAATGGAGATAACAAAGGTAGCACCTGCCTTCCAGGGCTGTATCGAGGACAAAATGAGTTAATACTGGTAAAATTCTTAGCACACTAAGAGCCAGGGCTCTTAGTAGATGCTTAATCAAGCTCTCTTCTTTTCTGCTTGCTTCATTTCCCCCCTCCCACATTCCTTCCTTCCTTCCTTAGTCCACCTTAGAATTCTTTGTATATTCATTCTCATTCAATTTTCTGTGAATCTTTATTTATTATGTACAGCTTGATGCAATGTAATGCTCAGGAAAGGCAACTTCCCAAGGTTCAAAATACCAGCATAGGTGCTCTCCATTTTACTCAGTGACAAACCAAGAACAGAGAAGATCAAAACATGACATCATTCAAAATACAGCATTTACTAAGTGTGATTAAATAATCTCCAAGTACTACCCCACCCCAGGACCTTACATTCATTCAATCAATTACAAAGTCCCTGTTCTAAATACTACTCCACCCCTAGACTGTACCTTCATTTAGCCCATCACAAAGCCCCTCTTCTCAAATGGAAATTAGTTTCCAAACATAAGTAAAGTACATTCATTTGTTCAACCAGAACACAAAAAGGTCAAAAGTTCCCCACCCCCCTGGATCACAATTGAATCTACCCCAGAGTTAATCAAGTTTAAGCACAGCACTTAATACCCAAATGGAGGTCTTTTCTTCATCTTGATACAAGGCAAGTTCTCAGCAATCTTAGTTCCTGGGGAGACAAGGCTTAGCAAGGCCACAAGATACATTGCCAGTCTCTTCATTAATTCATCCTCTGTCTGTAGAACAGTCCTAGAACCCCTGAAAACATTAGCAAAACCCTGTCCCAGGATTTCTGTAAACATACAACAAGAAAATCCTTCTTCAGGGCTTCTAAACCAACAGAAAGGTTCCCAGACCCCTGCAACAACAGCACTGCCCTTCACCAGTGGACAGTATTCACTCTCTGTCTGCAGGACAGTCTCAGGAGCTCTTAGCCAACAGCCAGGTTCCAGGACTTCTTCAACAAAAGGACTGTCTTTTACCAGTGGACAAATCTGGCAAAACAACATCAAAACAGACAGACAAAGTACCAGCAAAACAGCCATGTCTCCTCAGTCCTTGGCAGCTCCAGGGGCAGGTCTCAAAAGTCCAGGGCGATTCAAGGTGGCCCTCCGCAATCCTCTCAGTCTCTGCCTCCACGAGGGTGCTGCTTCCAAAAAGTTCTTCTGCCTCTCTCTTGTCTCTCCAAATCTATGTCACCAGCTCCTCCCAGTTCATGTCTCTCTTTTCAAGTCAACAAGTCCATCCCACAGGTGGGATTAACAAGATCTGGGTTTTAACACAATCAATTTGAAAACCAAGCCAATACAGGGGAATCTTTATATTCCATTACTATCACACTTGATTTTCTTCAAAAACAAAACAAACAAAAAGGCCACAGCTTTCCCAGTACATGCTGGGATGTAAGTAAATATGACAGCATGGGTTTTGCTTGCTATTGCCTGGATGAAGCCACATTTGCCCATTGATATATGATTTGGAGGAGTTGTTACTTTAAAAATATAGCATTAGTGACTCCATTTTGCCTTTATCCACCATTTTGTGAAGCTATGTTTCAGCTGCTTGTAAGTTATGTGATTTTGGAGAAGTCACAAGGTTACTCTCCCTCCTGAAGGTCATGTTTTAAAGGATGTTGCAAAATTACCCTTCTTCCTCTCACCTCAGTGTGTCCCCATTATTTCTTCCAATAATTTCAAACTCAATAATCCTATTTTTTCCTTGTTTTTCACTCCCTCCAAATTATATGTTAACTATGTAGAAACCAATGGTCAATATTCTTGGCTACTGAGAGCCTTTGATCCAGTTTGTTTCTGTAAGTACATGCATTGCTAAATAGTCAGCATATCTACTAGGTTTCTATATTCCATAGTAACAGAATTTTAGGAGATAGAGAAGATATAGAAACTCACAAACAGTACACATGTCAGGTTAGAAGCCAATTGAAAGAGGCCTACTGTTGATGTGGGGTCAAGGGGCTCAGGGGTCCAGGAACCCCATAACCAGAGTCCCTGGACAGCAATCTGGAATAAATTCATGCACTCAAGCATTCTTTAAGTCAAGGTGGCAAAGATTTATTATGCTATATAGTTGGCAAGAGTTCTTAGGGAACCTGCAACCTTAGAGGAGTACAGTTAAAGTTTATATAGGAAAGTTTATATAGTTAAACCTGTGCCAAATATGCTAACTAGGTGAGTCAGGGTGGGACTAGGGAATGGTTAAGGAGTGGTCAGTTCTTAAAGGAACATGCACTTTTAATATCTATTGAGAAGCTGTATTGCCCAGAATTCACTGGGAAATAGCCCAGGGGAAGAGGGGAAGGGCTTGCAGGGAGGTGTGGTTTTAGGCTTGAAATGTCACTAAGTCAGCTAGCAGTTCGGGCTGACCAAGAAGTGCCCAGTCTGCCACCCATCAATGTCGTGTTTGACAATATGGATGTTGGGAGTTCACATATATCCCAAGTCTAAGACATACATAACAACAGATTCAGAATGTATATAATGAGCTGGGGAGTTAGTATAAATAATCCAGTGGAGTTCTCACTTGTTATTGTACCAGGGGGAGATAAGCATTTGGCTGGGGCCTAGTCATAAATAATTGCTAGGCATAGTGCAGGGGGTGGGGAGAAATGGGCAGAGATTATGCTCTGAGGCTAGGGAGAAATGTGATTTTGGAACTGGGGTTCAAGCACGGGCACCGCACCCCTGTAGGAAAATTACAATTTAGCCTAAGTAGACTAGATAGAATGTGAAGCATCATTTGATCTGGGTGTAAGCTAGCTGTAGTAGGTTAGGGGTGTGTGTGTGTGTGTGTGTGTGTGTGTGTGTACACACGTGTACACTCAGTCACACACCAATGAAGCCAGCTCATCCCCAGGGAAGGAATTTCACTGGCTAGAGAAAACACAAGCTAACAGACTGGTATTGAGCTATCCCTTATTAAGTAGACAATATTCTGGTGAATTTGCAGATCTACACAATAGCCTCAGAGAACAGTCAGGGCTCAGTAAAGAAAATGCATTATAGCTTCTGGCTGTCCATTGGGTAGCTAACCAGATTCGATTTTGAGTAAGCAGACAGAAGGGATGGAGAGTCAAGGAAGTGAATTCTGCCAAGGGCCCATCCTTTTGCTATAGATGAATAGTTGGTGCCAGAAGATGACCCATAATGAAGAGGAAGTTAGATCTTGATTCAGATGATGAGGAAAGTACATTGGTAAATTCTTGCAGATCAATGAAATCTAGCAAGACCACTGTAGTCTAAGTCATACCTATTCCTGGACAGAGGGCTAGAACTGAATAAAGAACTGCTCCTTTCCTGTCTAACATTTCAACTGTGAAACCCTCAAGGGAACACAGATCATGAATGTGTCCTGTATTATTAGGGGCTAAAGACAGTGATTGTCTTCCTCGGCCCAGGATTGAAATAGCCCCTTATTTGGAAATTCTTCTCTGAACCCTTCTTTATACAACCATCTTCCCTTTGTCTAGGAAATAGAAAGACCGTGAGCGCACACATTTCACTGGAGAAGATCTGGAACACTGTGTATAGGCTGACTTAAGAGTGTGAACTCTGGGACAGCTAGGTGGCGAAGTGCATTACTAGCCGAGTGACTCTGGACAAAAAAAAAAAAAGTGTGAACTCAATCCCTAAGGAGAAGCCAGAACCTAGAATGAATGAATATCTCACTCCATCCCCCCAAGAGCCCATTACACTCTCCATAACAAGAGGAAAAAACAGCTTTTAGATCTGTGGTAGAAAATTTTGTTGTTGAATAACCCAAAGAGTCTCCTGTTCCACGCGCTGATACAATTAAGGCTTGATTAACCACACCCATTTCTAGTTAGGGCCAGCTGCTGAAACTCTCTCCTTTGAGTAGCAATACTGTTATAATTACTCCTTTCTCATCAGGAATAGGCCTTTCTATTAATTACTCTTTAAAGAACTCACTTTTGCTACTGGCTCATGTTCTTTGTTGGTCCCACTGTTCCTCCAGCAACATGGTAGGCCCTTCGCCTGAAAATCCCCAGTAAACTCAGGCTCCCAGAAGCTCTGTGCCTTCAGACAGGGTGTGTATCCCACTGCTTGTCTGGGCTACTGCCTTTATGCTGTCCCAGAGATAGCAGGGACAAGGAACCCTCTTCCACCTCCTCATTTTTCTGTGACCATAGATGGCATCCTCTTAGTTCCTCGATGTCATCTTTCATTCAGCACAAAAAGTGATTTTCCTGAAACACGGATCTGACCATTTCAACTCCTTACTCAAACTCCAGGGGCTCCCTGTCACTTACAGGAGCAAACACAAAATGCTTTTCTAGAGGTCTTAAAGATTGCCCAGGGTTCAGTATCTATTGATGATCAGGATCAGGATTTTACATGTGGATACATCTGGATATTTTTGGGGGGGAGGGCAGTTGGGGTTAAGGGACTTGCCCAAGGTCACTAGGCTAGTTTTTGTGTTAAGTGTCTGAAGCTGGATTTGAACTCCAGTCCTCCTGACTCCAGGGTCGGTGCTCAATTCACTGTGCCACTTAGCCGCCCTACTCCATCTGGATTTTTTATGGGTTTTCTACTCTCTGTCCACTGTTCCAGATGGCCTCATAAGAAAAAGTAAAAAAAAAAACCCAAAACATCTAATATTGCCTGAAAACATTAAGAGAGAAAGAAAATAGAGATTCACACTTGTGGTATTCAAGAGTTTGTTTGTTTTTTGCCCCACCCATTTCCACTTAAGGCCCTCCTTTCTTCTACCTTGATTGAAAGTGAGAATGGGTATTTATAGGACTCTAGAGCTCTCCCCTCATTTGCCATTCCTCTTTGGTTTGACTTCTATCAGCTCAGCTCACCTGGCTCAACCTCAGGGCAGGTTAAAGAAGATTATAATTTCCTGTGGAAACTAAGGCTTCTCTTTCAAACTCAGGTAAGCCTTTCCTGATTTTTCAGCTAGTAAGGACCCAAGTGTGGGATGTCAGGATCCCCATGTGTGATAGTAATGGAAGCCCTGAAGAAGGATTTTCTTGTTGTATGTTTTCAGAAATCCTGGGAGAGGGTTTTGCTAATGTTTTCAGGGGTCCTAGGACTGTTCTGCAGACAGAGGATGAATTAATGAAGAGACTGGCAATGTATCTTGTGGCCTTGCTAAGCTTTGTCTCCCCAGGAACAAAGATTGCTGAGAACTTGCCTCTGTCAACTCCATTTGGGTATTAAGTGCTGTGCTTAAACTTATTGTAACTCTGTGGTAGATTCAACTGGGATCCAGGGGTGGGGAACTTTTGACCTTTTTGTGTTCTATGGTTGAACTAATGAATGTACTTTACTTATGATTGGAAACAAATCTCCATTTGAGAAGAGGGGCTTTGTGATGGACTAAATGAAGGTACAGCCTAGGGGTGGAGTAGTATTTAGAAAAGGGACTTTGTAATTGATTGAATGATTGGAAGGTCCTGGGGTGGGGTAGTACTTGGAGGTTATTTAATCACACTTAGTAAATGCTGTATTTTGAATGATGTCATGTTTTGATCTTCTCTGTTCTTGGTTGGTCACTGAATAAAATGGAGAGCACCTATGCTGGTATTCTGAACCTTGGGAAGTTGCCTTTCCTTGGCATTACATTACACCATGCCAAGACCACCCCTCTCTTTTTACTATCAGGAGACATCCTGTTTTCCAGAGCTAAGGCCCAGCAAGTAAGCTGTGCCCTGAGTATGGCATAACAACCCTTTATGCTCACTCTTTAGATGAATTTTGAGGCAGCTAAACTACAGAACTCAAGTCAACCCCAGGTGGTCCCTGAGCTTGGACAAGCACCAGCAGGAACCATGTTCAGGTCATTTCTACCAGACAAACTTGTCTCACTGCTTTTACCCCCTTATTGCTATGGCTGCACATTACTGATAGGCTTTTTGTCTAGCCAGGACTGTATGTATCTGATGCTTTGGGATCTACTAGAGGAAGGTGCTAGAGGAAACCCCAGTCCTCATATCTAGTTTCCCTCCTCTGATCGAATAAAGAAGGCTTTTTTGCCTATGACCTCTTTGGACTTATATTTTCAGAGTTGGACAGGGATTATATAATTTGAAAGGAGGTCAGTGCAAATTGAAGTCAGAGTGGAACAGGCTGGAACCCAGTTTACTACACATGTGAAGGGGAGACAGAGGGAAGGTGTCTCTCCTGCTGACTCCACAGGCCAGTCTAGGGCTGATATCAGAACCAGAGACAGTCAGTTGGTTGTTCAAGGAAACAAATCCTTCTGGAGAAGGAATTATAGTTTCCTCCCTCCCAAGGACCTTTTCTACCCACCTCCTCACTCTCCATCCCAAGCTGCAGCGGGGAATGTTAGCAGTAGAGGCTGAAGAACGTGACTGTCCTGGTTGCTTGTCCCAATGCCTGGGCCCAGCTGGCCCAGAGACTTCTTAGGAACTTTGCAGTTTATAAAAGACTCCTGAGTTAGAGAATAGAGAGTTACTATAATTTATGTACTTATTCCTATTTACCAGACACTATTCAAAGTACTTTACAAATATCCCATTTGTTACTACAATCTTGGAAGGTAGGTACTTTTATTATCCCTACTGAGATAGTTTCTCATTTGAGAAAACTTTTTGAGGCAGGTTAAAATTGTTGACCCAAGGTCATGATGCTAGTGTCTGAGGATGGATTTGAATTTGGGACTTCCAGATTCCACTTGCTTTATCTAGCTGCTCTCCTCCCCCAGTCTGCACTCGGAGAACTCCATTCAGAAAGGTACTTGTTTTATATCCCCTGAGATTTGTAGGTGTTTAATGAGCTCATTAAATTGGGTAGGGGGAGGGACTTCAGAAGAGGCTAGATCTGGAGCCAGGGGACCTAAGTTTCACTCTCAGTTTTTCCCCACTCCCTAGTTTTTGGGTCTTGGACAAGCCCCTTCTGCTTCTCTACACTTAACTTTTCTCATTTATAGACCAACAGCTCTGCCTAGCCCCGATCAGGGCCCTGCCTGGCCCGGCCCTTCTGGGCTTTCCAGCCTCCTTTTGTGGACTGTTTTCTTTGATTAGGTTATAAACTCCTTGAGGGCACAGAGTCTTTCTTTTGATTGTTTCTCCAGCATTTAGCACTTACCTGACACTTAGTAAATACTTAGTAAATATTTATTGCACCGGCTTAAATCCGGAAGAACTTCCTAGAGTCACCGGATCACTGAGTGGAGGAGGAATGTCACTTACAAAAGTGAGAAGATAGAAAGGTAGTGGGAAGATTATGAAGAGCTTTCAATGACAGAGGATTTTCTATTTGATCTTGGAGGTAATAGAGAGCCACTGGAGATTTTTTAGTTTTTAAGTGGTTGATGTGTGGTGTGGTCAGATGTGAGCTTTAGGAAAATAGCTTTGGCAGCTGAGCAGTGTCTAGATTGGAGAGAGAAGAGATTAGTAGAATGGTGACTGAGAAGCAGGTTATTGTAATAAAGGTGTGTGGTAGGGAGAGAGGGAGGAGTCAAGAATTATGTTTGGGGGTGGGGCAGGGCATCGGATGGAGCACTGGACCTGGAATCTGGAAGACCTTGTGTGATGGGAGCACGCTTTGGAAGCATGAAGACCATTATTGGCACACTTTCCTCTGTGCCGCCCATCCCACACTTCACATGCTGGACCTCTGCTACTTCAGATTCCATAAATGGAACAAATCAAGGTACTCCCGAGTCATTCAACAGTTAACAAAAGGAGATTTACTTAGGCCTAGCAGGAGAAGGATGTTCAAGATAGGCAGTGAGGCCACCTCAGGTTGATTCAGGTTAATGAAATTCCCTTGCTTATTCCCTTACCCATCTTGACTCATCACCTAAAGCTCTGAAACCTTTTCTTCCCTCCTACCCTTCCTTTCCCCTTGCCCCCCCCCCCTCCCCTTATGTGGCTTAGTAATCAAGTAATGAGGAAATGTCAACAGTATGAATCCTTGGTCTCCAGAGGCAACTAAATCTCAAGGGGATGTCTCAATACTTTTAAAGGAAAAAACATTGTAGCCTTTTTTGGGGGGGAAGGGTTGACTTATTGCTCCCATCACACAAGGGACAAGGTTCAAATCTATAAATATATGCAAAATATTATACACAGTGCTTCATTTAAAAAAAAAGGCAATATGGTATAACACAGCATAGGGCATCCTTGGAATTAGGAAGAATGTCTTGCTGTTGACATATTATCCAGGTGACCAAACTTGAGCAAGTCACTTAACCTCTCAATGCCCCAGACATTTTTCTAAAGTTCTCAAGTTATAGATATAGACTATCTTCATCTGTGAAGGGTATTTATACAATAGGAGTCCACCCCCCAATACTGATGAAATCACAAGTCTAGCCCTCCCCCATCATTTCCATGCCAGTGTCAATTCTTGTTGTTGTTTTTTTGGAGGGCAATTGGGATTGCCCAAGGCCACACAGCTAGTTTTTGTGTTAAGTCTCTGAGGCTGGATTTGAACTCAGGTCCTCCTGACTCCAGGGCTGGTGCTCTATTCACCACCCTGAATATCCTGTGTCAATTCTTTAAAAATAAGTTATCAGATTCAGACTCCTGAAGCCAAGGTTCCTATCCTTTTTAACTGGTTAACTTCCATAATCTGGGGAAAACACAAGAACATCATTTAAATAATGCTTTCAGGTTTGCAAAGTCTCATTATTCAAAATATTCTGTGATACAGTTTTTACCATCTCCTTTTTATAGCCAAGAAAGTTAAGTGACTTGACTAGGGTCACACAACTAGTAACTTGATTAGAAGCCAGGACTTTCTGATTTCAAGTTCAATTCACCTCCTCTCAAGCTAAACTAGGTAGACATGATTTCCCTGAAAGATTTGGACTGGAGCTCAGTTAAGGATAGATTACCATCTCTGACCAGGAGAAAAGTGACATAAGACTTCCTTACCATGCATTCATAGGTTAAGTTCCCCAGAGGGTGACTAATACAGTTGCAGGGAATTCTGTGTGACTGCTGTTATACATGACTCATATTAGATATGGTACAGTGAAAAACTGATCTATCTTTACTTATGCAAACTAGTGCAACAGAAACACTAATTAGACTTACCTTTTGTAATACTAGCAATCAAACTTTATTAATCAAATGCATGCAAATATTAGCTTATGTTGTCTATTAAACAATACAAATGATTTCTTAAGGCTTCCCAGTAAATGTCTTATATTGGCATTCAGTGGCAAGGTTTCCTTTTTGCCTTTCCAGAGGCAGTTTTGATGGTGGGTAAATTCTTCCAGTACAGATATTCAACTAATTTTGGGGAAAGTGTCTGGAAGACTGACTTCAGACAATTTTATTTTCTCGCTCTTTTCCTGTTTCAGGGCCATTGGAATTTAGTGATACTGATAGATGGAAAACTCAACAGTGGAACCCAAGTCCAAATCCTTCAATGACGGTTCCAATAAGGAAAATAAAGTCAGGAAGAGGACAGCTTACAGCCAAGAACAACTTGAGGAACTGCACACTTATTTCAATCGGAATGCCTATCTTCATCCCGAGCAGATGAGACACTTAGCTAGAAGACTGGGGTTGACTCACAGTCAAGTGAGTAGGGGACATTTTAAGAGCCCAAGGTGCAAAATTTTGCAATGAATAAGAAGGTATCCCAGGTCTGGTTTGCCTTGGTTTTAAATTGAGATGTTAAAGGGTATCTTCTTGGAGGGCCTCAGAGGACAAGGGCTACCAGAGTCCCTTTGTAACCTGTCATGGGGGCAGTAGAAAGAACACTGGTCTGGTTGCCCAGAGATATAGGTTCTAGTCCTATCTCCATGACTGGATTTTTCACTTGACTTTTGCTTTGCTCAACTGAAAATGAAGGGTCTGGACATTGTTCCCAAAGGGTCTTTACAGCACTAAGATTTGTATACCAGGATAGGAACTAAGACTCGGACACAAGCATATCTTCTCTTACTTCTTTGTCTTCTGCCTTTCTTAAATTGTCTTATTTACATTTTAACCTAAACATCTCTCTGCTTCCTTTCCTCTTGGGCTCCTAACCTGAGTTACCATCATAGATCCTAAGTTCCCATTGTAGAAGGGATTCATGCCCCTCTGATCTTCATATTTCTTCTCATTTGTTACTATAGCAAAGGCTATCTTACCTTTTCCTTCCAACACAGTTTCCTTTGATATTAAAGAATTCTTTTCCTCTCAAACTTTCTCTCTCACTTCTCTCTTCCTTCCTTGTCATACTTCCAATGCTTTATAGAAAAAAAAATTGCCTCACAAATGTATAAGTTTTAGTTGATCTCTAGAAATTATTCTAGGCTTGTGAATCAATATTTTTCCTCTTTGGGATTTGTCTCAGCAAAATGTATGTTTTATAAAATATATATATTAGAAAAATGGGTATTTTGCCTGATTATCACCTCCCTTTTCTGGCCATCCTCTTTGACCCCATGACCTTGATCATCCTTTTCTGTCAGCCTTTATTTAAAAAACAATCTCTGCTCTTCCATTCTTGACAGGTGAGAAAATGGTTCCAGAACATGAGAATGAAGAGGAGAAAACAGATGAATATGACAGCCCAGGAATTTCAGTTATCAAAGGTAAGGATATTCCTCAAGCTTGACCCAAGAAAAGACCTAGCCTGATGGTTTCTTAGGGTCATCCTTGACTTCTCTCTCACCCTTGTCTCCTATATCTAATTAGGTGCCAATTCTACATCTAACTATAATGTCAAGTATCCATCTCTTTCTTTCCACTTACACTACGTCCTTCCTGTTTCAGGCTCTCCTCCCCTCTTATCTGGACCATTACAATGTCTTTTTCTACCCCTTCCTATTTGGACTCCCTGCTTCAGACCCATCTACACCATTTTCAGCCATATACTTGATTCTGGAGAATAAGCATGTGATGAAACTCAGAAGTTGGAATTTCTGGGATGAGGAAGCCAGGGTTGGGAAAGAAGCGTGGTCCATGGGAGAAAAGCACATATGAGACCTTGATAGTATACCAATACCCCCTTCAACTCATGACACATGAGTCATAACCACATTGCCAAGTCAAAAAGCATTTATTAAGCACCTGATATGCGCCAGCCACTGTGCTAAGCATTTAGGATACAAGGCAAAGCAAAAACAACCCATGTTGTCAAGAAACTTATAACATACAAACAACATGAACCAAAAAAGATACATAAATTGTAAATCGTCTTGGAGAGAAAGCATTAGTATTAATCTTGTATTGGTAGCACTGGATCTTGTGAAGGTAGGATTTTAGCTGAGATTTGAAGTTACCCAGCAAAACTAAGAGGCAAGAATGAGGAGGGAGAAAATTCCAGGCAGGAAGGATAGCCAATGAAAATATAGAGTCAGGAAATGGAGTATCTTGTTGAACTATTGTATTGGCAAGGAATGGAAAGGAGGCCAGTGTCCTTGGATTGCAGAATGTATGGTGGGGGAGGGGTTGGGGCTGGGGAGGAGTGATGGAGATTGTGGGGGAGGGGCAGTAAGGTATCAGAAGACAAAGTTGGAAGGGGTTAAGTTATTAAAGGCCTAAGAAGCCAAACATCTGGGTTTTGTATTTGATCCTGGACCACTAGAATTTACTGAATAGAGGGGTGAAGTGGTAAAACCTGCATTTTTGGAAGATTACTTTGACAGCTCAGTGAAGAATGGACCAGAGTGTGGAGATGTTTGAGGGAAAGAAACCAATAACCAGCAGCCTACTGCATTATTCTAGGTGTGAATTGTTAAATTGAAGAACTACAGTAGAGTGGTGGCATTGTCAAGAGTGTAGGGGTGTTTGTGAAAAATACTATGAAGGTAGGAAGGAGAGAAGGAAGAAGGGAAGGAAATAACCATTTAAGAAACATTTAGTATGTGCCCAGCTTTACGCTAAGAACCGGCGATATAAATATAGGAAACAAAAAGGTTACTTATCCCTAAGGAACTTACCTTTTACTGGGGGAAGAAAGCACGTAAAAGAGAAAAGTTGAGGTTATGGGAAATAGATGAGGTACCCGTTTTTCAGGGTCAAAATACAAAAGTCAGGAACAAGAGCTGGTAAAGGAATAATGGATAAAAAAGACAATACTTGGCATCAAATTAGATATGGGGGATGGATAAGAAAGAACGAAGGGTTGAGGAGGTGCTGAGGTTGTGAGTTTGGGTGACTGGGAGGATGGTGGTGCCTGCCTTCATAGTAATAGTTAGGAAGAGGGGAAGGCTTGGGGGAGAGAGATGAGTTGAGTTTAATTTGTCTACCAGGGAATTGATTTTGAGATGCTCAATAGGCAAGTGAGATTTAAGGCTAGAGTTCAAGAGGAAGATCGGGGTTGAATAAACAAATCTTAGAATCATTGCATAGACCTTATAATTGAAAGAGAGAAGAAGGGAACAAACATTTATTAATGGCCAAAAACTTTACAATGTCACATTTGATCCTGAAAACAACATTGTGAAGTAGGTGCTATTATCCCTATTTTATAGTTGAGGAAACTCAGAAAGACAAGAGGTTATGTGATTTGCCAAAAGTCACCTAGCTAGTGTTTCCATGGCAAGATTTGAACTCTGATCATCCTGACTCAGACCAAGTGCTCTATCCACAGTATCACCAAGACACTTTCCCTCTGTGGGATCTCATGGCATCACTTACAGTGTCAGATCTTGTCTATAAGATGGATACTTATACTAGGGGACCATTTGGGATCATCAGATGTATTACTTCTTTTTCTTTTTTTTTTTTTTTTTAGCAATCAGGGTTAAGTAACTTGCTCAAGGTTACACGGCCAGTTATTTCTGGGTGTGGTGCTGAGTATCTGAGCCCAGATTTGATCCAGGTCATCCCAACACTGGAGCTGGTGCTCTTACTCGCTGTGCTACCTGGCCGTCCCCTATCTCATAATCTATCAAACAGATATTTTTGGGGCCACTAGTGGGTAATCTATTCAACTGCATGTTAATCTCAGCTATAGGCATTCTGCATTTATTTATTTGTTTGTTTGTTTGTTTTCCTCCTCTGTGGGTTGTTAAGCCGGTCTCTTGAGGAATCATTGATCTAATTGGGAAGGCCCTACTGCCTTAAGATTTCATGTCACTAGCACAATATCAGTACTGAGGAGAACTTCTGGCCAACTACTGTACCTCTAGGGAATCTCTCTTCTATTTGTATTCTGTATACAACGTCTTCCATGAGAATGGCAAACCCCTATAGGTTTGCTTAGTGTGATCTAGCTACGTGACTTGGTGGCCTCTCACCAAATTTTTCCTCCACAGCTTCTCCTTTCCTACAGTAACTTTTTCAAAGGTTTTATTTTCTTCCCAATATCCCAACCTCTCCATCTTCAACAGCTTTCACACTCCGGCAGATTCTGTAGCTTTTGACTTTGATCAGAAGAGTGAAGATAGCAGATGGATGTTCCTTCTTTCAAAATTTTTTGACACTTCTCTCCTCATTGACTTTATATTCCTTAAGGCAAATTGCTGTGCCCTTCATTTCAACCTCTTCCTCCAAGACCTTACTCCTGAATCATGCTATATCACATAACTGACTTAGATTGAGCTTAACAATTTACTAAAATTCCAGACCTTGTCTCAGTCAACTGTCCATTAGCTGCACAAACCCCATGTTGTACTTTTTAATCTTTTGACTCAAAATATAAGATGTTACATTTATCTCTATTAAATTCTGTCTTATTAGAGTCAATCCAATAGCAGGGGTGGGGAACCTGTGGCTTTGAGGCCAAGTTTTACAGAATAAATCCTTTTATTAAGGAGATTTGTTCTGGATTCAGTCAAAGGGTCCCACTTGAGGACCTAGAAATCCACCTGTGATCTTGGGGCCTCAGGTTCCCCACCCCTGTAGCTAGACTAATAAGTGGTGGGTTTGGGTTTTTTTGGTACATGTTAGTGATCTGGTCTAGCTTTGTGTCATTGGCAGTTTTGATTTTTTGTTTCAAAGTCAAAGCATGCTTAGTAATGACTGAGAAATGGAAGGACAGCTTGACAACAAGCACAGATCATTGGGTCACTCCAGTAGGGATCTCTTTGTGTTTGAACATTCAACCTGTTTTGAACATTCAACTCCACCCAAGTCTTATTGGTCATCTTTTCATGTCTCCAACATTTCCAGAAGAATGATATGAGATACTTTATCATATTCTTTGCTAAAATCTTGGTAAGCAATATTTCCAAACTTCCCCTTGTCCACTGGTGTAGGAATGCCACTTTTTTTTTTTTAAACAAATGAGGTTTGTTTGGCACAACTCATTCTTGGGGAAGCTGCACTGGTTCTCTTCAATTTCCACTTTCTTTTCTAGAATGTTCACTCCTCTCTGTTCAGTTTTCTGTGGGCTTTGGGGTGGTGGTGTAGATGAGAGTAATTAATGAGGAGCATGTTAATTTAGAATTTCAGAGAATTCTTAGCTCAGTCCTAAGCTGATATATATATTGAACTACCAAGCATATAGAACTTCAAAGGAATCATTTGCTGAACAGTCTATGACTCCATAAATAATTTCTATATAATCAAAGTGCAATCCTTAAAAAAGAAGGCACGACATTATTCCTGGAAAGAAAATTGTGCTAGACTACCTCTGATACTCCCAATCAGACAGTTTTCAAACAGAGACAAAGAGCTGAGGCACTGCCTAGGTCTTCTATGGAGGATTTATAGGAAGAGTTATAAAATCACATAGGATGATCGCTGTGCAGTGGGAGGGAATTCCCATGTGGATGAAATGCTGGCCATATTAAAAGTGAGAGAGGGAAAAGATATTGATATAAATTTATAATAGATTAAATAACCCTGATTTTTGCTTTTTGTCAGTAAGACTTAATCAGGGCTTAAGCATGAGCAGGGGAAGAGTATGGATGAAGTTACCTAGTACTGAGAATTAGCAGATGGGGAAAGGCAGAATTTTTAGAAGAAGGGGAAAGGAAAAGGGATTTGGGGGTGACTTTCTGAGTTTCCCATTGAAAAGCAGTGGACAAAACAAATGAAGTCAAAATGGTATAAACCAGAGAGAATGGTGAGGGTTCAGTGATGTGGCTACCAAAAAGATGATGAACCATGTTACACATTCTTTAAAGGTTTAGTATGCAGGCTAAGGGACAGAGGTTATAATACCATTGTATACTCTGTGTTAATTATACATGTAGAGGACCTTGTGTTTGGTCTTCATCCTCCCCGACCTATATTCAAACTTGTGACTCTCCTTCTGACTCCATGAATTTTCACTGGCTGTCTACCACACCTGGATTTTTCTCCATCCTCATCTCTGACTTCTAGCTTCCTTCAAATCTCAGTTATGACCCCTATTCTGTATGAAGCCTTTCCTAATACCACTTAATCCTTACGTTGTCCTTCTATTATCTCCAATTTATCTTGTTTATATCATATATGGCACAAGGGACAAAGCACTGGGCTTGGAATCAGGAAGACTCATCTTCCTGAGTTCAACCTGACCTCAGACATTTACTAGTTGTGTGTCCCTAGGCAAGTCACTTAACTCTGCTTGCCTCAGTTCCTCCTTTATAAAATGAATAGGAGAAGGAAAGGGCAAACCACTCCAGGATCTTTGCCAAGAAATCCCCAAATGGGGTCACAAAGATTTGGACACTACTGAAATGACCTAACAGCAAAAATATCTTATATGTACATAATTATTTGCATGTAATCTCCCCCATTAAAATTTGAGGTCCTTGAGATAAGGGACAGGTTTTTTTTTTTCCTTTTTGAAGGGCAATTGGGGTTAAGAGATTTGCCCAAGGTCACACGGCTAGTTTTTGTGTTAAGTGTTTTGAGGCCTAATTTGAACTCAGGTCCTCCTGACTCCAGGGCCAGTGCTCTATTCACTACACCACTTAGCTGTCCCTTAAGGGACAGTTTTTAAAAAAAATTCTCTTGTCTTTTTTGGTTTGTTTGTTTCCCAAGTGCCAGACACAAAGAACCTGCTTAAATGCTTCTTGATTTGCTTTGACTTGACCACCCTCTTTCCGGGGTATCCTCTTCTCCTTAGACTTCTGTGACAATGCCTACTGCTGCGTCTCCTACCTATCTGACTCTTCCCTTTTGATGTCCTTTGCTGGCTTATTGGTCCCCCCCCTCTCCTCCCCCACCACATATATGGTGGTATCCTTAAAATGTCCCAGGCTTTCTCTTACTCTCCATATCATGTGCCTCCCCTCATACATCCATTCATTCAATCATTTGCCAGTCTGGTCAGTTTTATCTCTCTAACCTCATGGCTCAGTTCAACTGCCACCTCTTTCAAGAGACCTTTCCTGATTTCCCATAGTTAGCAGTGTTCTTTGAGATTGTTGTTTCTTCCTGTCTATTTGATGGAAGGACTGATTCCTGGTTTGTCTTTGGATCCTGAGCACATAATGTTTAACAAATGCTCATTGAATTGAAACAAACAATATTTCTAGGACTGCTGACCTAAGCTTCTTTATCTGGAAAATAGGAATGATTATTTACGTTTGCTATTTATAGGCCCTGTTACCACATCAGTTTTCTATATTGATATAAAAGGGTTAGGAGCTCTGTCAAAGTACCAAATAATGATTCCTCCTCTTTATTTTTTCAGATATGTGACCCATCAGTAATGAACCTCAGTGGGATGAGAGGTGTTGCCCAGCC
>NW_027185782.1:3666765-3691765 GCF_028583685.1 Petaurus breviceps papuanus | reverse complement strand
AGAATAAGGGCAGACAAGAAAGGTCTTTTGTACTTTCTCCTCTGATAATCCCTCAGGTTTCTCCTCCTGAGTCCGTATCCCGCCGGTATATGACATGTGACATATGGACAGGTGACCACCACTCTCCCTTTCTACCTGCTGAGAGAAGGCACGTGTGGGTTGGTGTCAGTCAGATCCCGTATATTATCCCAGTAGGATACCTCAGTCCTTTCCTCGGGAATTGGTTCCACGATTACCATCTCAGGACCAATGTCAAGAACGTTCCTATATTTAGGGCTCAGGGGCTTCCGGGAAACCCCCAAATCAAGAAGCGCCAGAGGTTCGACCAAGACATTATGGGACGCTGGAAGCCCACATTCCAGTTTAAGTGACTCTTCCTCAACCCACCCACCCCCGACCCCAATCCCGCTCCCCCATCTATCTCCCTCGAAGCCAGGTTGGCTTGTTTCTCTCTTTTGCCGAGTGAATTTATTGACACCAGACAGCGAGGTGAAGTGGATAGACACTTCTTCCTGCTGCCTCTGATACCTGATCTCCTTGTCCTAGACAACTCTCTAAACCAAGAATTCTTAATCTTTTAAGGCGGTGTCTTGGAGGCAGTATGGCGTTTCTAGGATTGTCTTTTTCTTTAGAACGTTGGGTAGGATCCATACAAATAAATGTAGCTAGCATAAAGGGAAATTTCTTGGAGATAGCGCACACCTACCTACCCCTATTTGACATCAAATCACTACAGGCAGTATTGGCCTCTTCTAGAATGTTTCTGATCTGGTCCCTTTTCACTTATTGATGTTTTCTCTCCCTTTAAAGAAGTTGTTTAAAGGGTGATTTGCCTTGTGAGCCAATGTCTTTCCACCTGCAACTTTTTCTTCTAATCTCCAACCACGTATCTGCAAATTGGCGGGGGTGGAAGGGGGGGGGGGGGGGGGTGAGGGACAGAGAATGAATAAGCACTTCTGTAGTGCCAGGCATTGTACTGGGTGCTTTTAACAAAACAACACTGGAAGGAAGGTGCTGTTAAATTATACCCATTTTACTGGGTATAATGTATATTATATATATATAATATATATAATATTATATATATATATATATAATAACTGAAGAAACTGAGGCAAATAGAGATTGTGACTTGCCCAAGGTCACAGACCTAGTCTGAGGCCAGATGCAGTTCTTCTTGAGTCACCAATGGGACATGTTCTCAATCTGATGAAAAGAGGTGAGATATCCCAGAATCCTCAGATCAAGTTCTAGGGTCATCTTTTTCATTAGAACCTTGGGTAGGACCCATACAAATAAATGTAGCTAGCACAAAGGGAAATTTCTTGGAGACAGGGCATATCTACCTATCCCTACTTGACAGTCACTACAGAAAAAAAAAAGCACATTTATTTCCCTGACACAATTTTGGGTGGTAGAAAACTGCAACATAAGCTTAAGATCCCCAGAAACACTGCATCTGCTGGACCTGGATGGGTTTTGTCCATCTCCATTTCCTCTGCAGTCCAAATTGTATTCAGACTACTAGCATAGAAGGAAGGTTGGGAGGGATTCTCCTCCTCCTCTAATGCTGAAAGTTTATAGCAGCGCTTTGAATCATGGTACAATATCCATTTCACAGTAACCCCATTCTCTATTCCACCTTAATTCCAATTCACTCTGAACCATATTCCTCTCCTCATCAAAGGTCAGCCTCCCTTACCCTGGAGACTGCCTAGGTCTTCTATATGTGTTTGTGTTTAGAGGTGATTCTCCTGAGCCAAACCTGCCATTTATTTAAGTGCTTCCCACTCCAAACTGGCTAGGAATGTTCAAGAGACCAGGAGTCCAACTGATGTCATCCAAAGCTTCCTCAGTTCTATAAAATGTTCAAATTTAAAGAAAACTTCAGGTCAGTATGACCAGCACCTTCCAATCCTTCCTCCAATTTGCCAATCCCTCCAATGTTTGTGTTAAACTGAGAAGGATAAGCTAAAATGTTGAAGATAGGGAAAATGGACAGAGCCCAGTGAAATGTTGTGTTGTGCACAGAGATGTAGCTTCCCTATTAGTCTGTATTCAGTGCTCATGATCTGCGTATCCTGTTGAAGAAAGGCATGTTCCTTCCCTAGTGATCGTCAGATTCTGTGCTCTCCTTCTATTCCTTGTCATTTATCCAATCTGTATTGCTTTCTTCTTTTTCTAACACCACAAAGATGCTATAATAGAAATAAATGGAAACAAGATACAGAGAAACAGTGGAATCCTGACCTGTGTCAGAATGTAGAAGAGAGGAAGAAAATGGTACTTGAGTAAATAGAAAAGAAGAGGAGCCACTAAACACATAAAGTTAAGTAAAAGATCGAGAGCTCTTCCCAAAGTAGAGTACTCTGGACCCACTGAGGAAGCAACTTCTTGTCTTGCAAGAAATCATAATTCATTTTCGATGGAGGTAGCAGGTAAAAAAATTGCCAACAAAATTCAGAGGGAAGAGGTATACATAGTGGTGGTTGGTTACTTCCTGATGAGAGGTGTAGAACCAGTTATTTCTCATCTGTTAATAATAGAGAAGCTAGCTATTGTCTCCAGACAAATTTGCTTATTACTCTATTAGGGACTCCTGTTTGAACAAAAGTGGTCCTGCCAGTTGTAAAGAAGCTTCTTTCCACTCTGTCTTTGTGAATATCATAGTTAACAAACAATATCTTTTAGCTGTTTGAATGTAGAAGGAAAGCCTAGTCCAACTACCTCCAACCAGTATAGGGGGTCACCATTAGGTTGCTAATTGAGAGGACAACTTTCTAATTTGATGGGTCATTTTCAAGGGCCACTGAATACTTCCAGAGTGTTTTCAACAAAATGTCATCAACAACACTGAAGCCACTGGCTATGCAACTACCTCAGGTTGAAGTCAATCCCTTTCTAGCTGAACTTCCAAATTAAAAAGAGGGTTTTTTTTTGAGGGGGAAAAGGCAGGGCAATTGGGGTTAAGTGACTTGCCCAAGGTCACACGGCTAGTTTTTTGTTAAGTGTCTGAGGTCAGACTTGAACTCGGAGGACTATATAGAGACTCCTCTATTCACTATGCCACCTAGCCACCCCTAAGAAGATCTTTTGACTGCCCTTAAGGTTCTATCATATTGCAAAGCACCTGAGTTGATAGCATTCCAACAGAGATTTATAAGGCAGGGAGTCCACTGCTCATACAAAAGCTGACTGAATTCTTCCAGGTTACATGGCAAGAGCAGATTGTCCTTCAGGGGATCAAGGATGTCTTCATTGTCTATCTCTATAAAGGTAAAGGAAAAAGGTTGTCCTATGATAATCACAGGTGGGGTCTCTCTCTTAGTCATTGGCAGCAAAGATTTTTGTCAGAATCCTCCTTAATAGGCTGATCCTTTATCTGGAAGATGGCCATCTACACAAGAGCCAATGTGGCTTCAGAAAGGGCTGAGAAATTATAGAAACAAAACAGAGGGTCTGTACACAATATTCCCTGATCTGACCAGGGCTTTTGATACTGTCAGTCATGAGGGTTTGTGAAAGATCATGATGAAATTTGGATGCCTGAAGAAGTTCATCAGTACTGTAAGCCAGTTTCATACTGGCATGCTGGCATGGGTTCTAGATAATGAATGAGATTCTAGAACTTTCCCAATCACCAATGTGAAGTAATATGCTTGTGGTCATGCTTTGTAGCATGATGTTTTCATTGATTTTGTCGGGCACCTTCAACAAGGACAAAAATGGCATCAAGGTCAACTACCCCACTGATGGTAAATTATTTAACTTGAAAAGGCTACCAACACTAAAGTGGAGGGAAAGTTGGTACATGATTTTTTGTTTGCAAATGATTGTACACTCAGTGCAGCCTTGAGGCTGAGATTCACCAGAGTATGGGTCAATTCTCTGCTGCTTGTGCTATTTTTGGCCTGATAATTGACACCAAGAAAACAGGTTCTCTGTCAGCCAGCACCACACTGTCCATATGTAGAACCATCAGTTACAGCAAATGGAAAAATTTTGGATTCTGTGGGTAAATTCATTTACCTTGGCAGTAAGGTATTCCAGGGATTTACACATAGATGATGAAGTTGATGCACACATTGCCAGAGCTAGCTCAGTCTTTGGGAGACTTTGAAAGAAAGTGTGGGAGAGAAGAGGTTAAATTAGGCTGCCTCCCACACTGAAGGTCTATAGAACCATTAAGCTGACTTCATTGTTGTATGCCTATGAAACCTGGACAGTATACCAGCATTATGCCAGAAAATTGAATCGCTTCCATTTGAATTATCTTAGTAAGATTCTGAAGATCACCTGGCAAGTTAAGCTACCAGACAGCAAATATACCGAACATGTTTGCCTAAAAGACTATTTTAAGGAGAACTCACATTGGAGGCAAGCACTAACATGGAGGTCAAAAGAAGCAATATAAGGACATTCTCAAGGTCTCTCTAAAGAACAATTAGTTGTGAGACATAGGAGACACTGGCACAGGACTGTCCAGCATGGCATACCCACATCAAAGAGGGCACTGTGCTCTGTGAGCAAAGTGGAATTGCAGTGGCTCAAAGGAACTGTGAGATGTGCAAATCTGGAGATATCTCCTTCCCAAGTGTTCATGTGTACTATTTGTATTTGACCTGTGGTGGAGTCTTCCAAGCTTGTACTGGTTTCATCAGCCACAGTGGAATATACTGTATGTTGACCTAGATAACCTGATCTCATTTTCATCCTTTTTGATTACAAAACAATGGATGATGCCTCAGTTTCCTGATCTGTAAAACGATCTGGAAGAGGAAATAGCAAACACTTTAGTGTCTTTGCCAAGAAAATTACAAATAAGGTCATGAAGAGTTGGACATGACTAAAGTGATGAACAGCAGCAAGCACTTTGCAGAGTGCCTGGAATATAGTTAGCTCTTAATAAATGTTTATTTGTTGATTGCCTACAAACATGCCTGTGTTTCTGTCATCATTTAAAATCTTCATCTGATCCAGCCGTCCACTCAAACCATCCTCTTATCTATCATCTCATTCCCAGTTAAAATCCAGGAACAAGTTGTCTACACTACTTGCCTTTCTTTTCTTACCTCCAGATCATTTCTTGACCTCTGACAATCTGGCTTCTATCATTATCATTCAAATGCAAAATGATTCTCTTCCAAGTTACCAATAAGCTCTTAAATCCTAAATGCACTGCATTTGAACCCTATTAATCACCCTCTTCTTTTTGGATACTCTCCTCACTGCATTGTTGTGGTCCCCTCTCTCCAAGTTCTCCTTTCCTGTATGACCATTCCTCCTCAGTTTCCTTCGCTTAGAAGTGGGTGTTTCCCCAAACTTTGTGTTGAGGCCTATTTATCTCATTATGCTATTTCTCTTGGTGATCTCATCATCTCCCATGGGTTCAATTATTATCCTTAGGCTGATGACTCCAAAATACATATTGGAGTTATCTATTGTGTGTGTACACATATACCAGTTGTCTATGGGATATTTCCACGTCCTTTAGGCATCCGGACCCATTATATTCCCCACAAATCACCCCATATTCCTAACTTGACTATTATTACAAAAAATACCATGACCTTTTCAGTCACTAAGATTTGCAACCTAATAGTCATACATGACTTCTTACTCTCCCTAACCTCACATACTGGATGAGTTGCCAAGTGGTATTGATTTTACTCCCACAACATCTCTAACAACCATACCCTTTTCTCCACTCACATGGTTATCACACTAGTTCAGATTCTCCTCAGCCTCTCACCTGGACTATTTCAGTAGCTTCCTAATTGATTACTCCGCCTCAGGTCTCCTCTCCCATTCAACTTCCACATCAAAATGATATTAATGACACACAAGAGTGACCTTTGCTGCAAAAGCTTCAGTGTCTCCCCATTGCCTTCAGGATAAATTACAAATTATTGTCTGGCATTTAGCAACTGTCATAACCTGGCCCCATTATTTCCCAATGGGAATACTGAAAACAGTAGGTATGAGGCTTGAATGAGATAAAATCAATAAAATGCTAAATAAATATTAGGCATTATTGTTATTCTTCCTGGGATGTTAGAAGTAATGTGAGGGGAAAGCAAAGTAGAAAAATAATGTGAGAAAGAAGGGACTCCTACTTGTAAGGAAGTTAGAAAGTAAAATAATGTGACATGAGGAAGGAAAAGGACAAAACTTAACAGCCCAAAGAGTAATCTTTAATCACTCTATGTCAACTCAACCAACAGGATCATAGCATCATTGTGGGATTGCCTCTAGGGAGTCTTTAAAAATTTGTCCTTGCTTCTGTTCCATTTAACAATTTTTATCACTGATTTGGATAAAGGCCTAGATGGGATACTTAGCAAATTTTCAAATAAGATGAATTTGGATCACACTTTGGGACCACAATTAAGTCTTGTTCACCAGGTGAATAAGATCACAAGTTGGATGGAAAAATGGGTGAATTCAAATAAGCTAAAATTCAATATACTCTTTAAAAAAATCAAGGTTACAAATACAAGGGAAAGCACAGTAAACAACAATTTGGGTGGAAAAGAGACTGGGGTATTAGTGGACTCTAACCTTTTAGAAATCATTGCAGTCCAAAAAAATTGAAGTGACAAAGTGGTTTCCACAATGGGGAAAGTTGTAATCCTGCCATGCCTTGCCCTTGGTTCTATCACTTCTGGAGTATTGCCTTTGTTCCTGAGCCCCATCTTTTAGGAATGATATTGACATATTGGTAAGAGAAAGGTACCCAGGATGTAAGAGAGCTGGAATCCATATGGATTAGCTAAATAAAGTGCATTTTTCTCAACAACAGCAATACAAAAACACTGTTAGGGTACTGAGAAGTTAAGTGCCTTGCCCATAGTCACACAGTTAGCATCTTCCTAAGGCAGGAAAGTAACACAGATTTTCCTGACTTGAAGGCTGGCTCTTTATCTCCTTACACCAAGCTGCCACTTATGAAACACTTAGGAAGAGTTGGGTGTGGTGGTGGTGGTGGTGGGGGCATTTATAAGATGCTTAGAGATTCTAATCAGTGCCTTCTCTGTTTGGAATGAACAAGGGGTCGGGTTTCACTCGCCATTTGTGCTCCACGGACCAGTCCTGTCTGGGGTCTCTGTATCTGCTTCTTTATGCCCAAGTGAAAAAAAAAGTTAAAAATATATTTGAGCATCTCCATCCCTCCTTCCCAATACCATTCATGGGAAATAATAATCCTGGAACATCAGTGACAATCCTGACTCTGCCATAAATTAAGGATGTTTTTAACAACAAGATCCTTGTAGTGTCCCTAAGGCATCAGGAGGGAGGTTGAGGGAATGATTTCAGTGTGTTTGTGTGTGGGGGAGAAATGTGTCACATTAGATGAAATAAAATGATATCAGCTGAAGTGTCAACCTCCTGAGAGGCCTGTGACTGCTTCCTCTCTAGCTGTGACTGTAGCATGGCTGGTAGCACAGTTCTCACACACTCAGAGTCCAAAATATCCATTCAGATATATCCTTGAATGTGGAATTACACAAGCCCCCTTTCTTGTCACACTCCCAGACACACATGCTCAAATAGTCCTGGTTTTAAAAGGATGACCAGAGGTATGACTGATCCTTGACTAGCCATTGGCCAGCTGTCCTCTAATTCCATTGGTTTTGATGAAGTATCCTCATCAAACCTCATAAAGGGTTAAACAATCCCTCATTAAAAATTCATTTAAGCTCTTAACGTTTTACAATCTCTGTTACCTTCACATTACTTCCTGTGATTTCATCAATTTAGCAGATGAGAAATCAATTGATCTAGGTTATTCTGATAAACTTGACTGCCATCACCAAGGAAGGAATTTTATATAATTTTGACATGAATCAAAGAGACTTTGTTATGGGAGAGCCTTTAAAGTGGCATTTTGCTCTACTAAGTAAGTCTTCCACCAGTCCTGACCTCTCTTCTCAGCTTAAAACCCTGTCTCTAACTGCCTACAGGCCGTCTCCACATAGATATTTCACCAATACCTCAAAATAAATGTCTGGGTAACTCCAGTCCTAAAGCATATTGGTATAGGACTCCATCCTCATTGACGGAGATAATGTCTTGTGCCCATATGAGGGGCAGGCAGAAGAGAGGAGAGATTCACTCCTCTGAGCTCAAGGGTCTCTTTGAGTCTCTTTGCCTCTTCAAACTCTCTCTGATTTCTGCTGTCACTTTGGGTGTTTCTGGCTTCCAGCTTCAAGAGAGAAGTCGGAAGATGTCAGCCCCATTTCAGGTCACTGAAGGAAAAGACTCTGGGAAGAGGCTGACATGAGAAGAAACTGGCAGCCTCCATCATGTCCCTATCCCCAGATTACTAGATGAGAAGCTTTTTGGAACATTTCCTTGGATAAGATCTAGGACTTGCTCTGTCTTGGCAATGGCAGAGCTCCTTCATTCTGTTTAGTCTAGCACATATTCTCCTATATAGCACAATATTTATTTATTTATATTTTATAAACAAATTTATAAAATTTATAGGATTTCAAGCTGAGAAGAGAGGTCAAGACTGGTAGCAGACTTACTTAGTAGAGCAAAATGCCTCTCCCATAACAAAGTCTCTTTGATTTATGTCAAAATTATATAAAATTTCTTCCCTGGTGATGGCAGTGAAGTTGATCAGGATATCCTAGATCAATTTATTTCTGTTTTGTTATTGAATTGGATAGATGGATTTCTTTGATAATTGCTGTCTGTGTTCGTTGTTGAATTGGTATTTGCCTTGGTCCTCCTGCTGCTTCTCCCAGTGATGAAACAGTAATCAGAAGCTAGATTGAATAACAACCAACCTCTCCCCCCCAAATCCCCTAGACTATTAATCATCATATGTAAGGAAGCATATAGATACAAGTCTAGCCTGGTACCTCATCTCTCTTTGGAGACCAAGAGGATGAAGCTTCTGTTGGCCCTAACTTCCTGCTTCCCTTCCTGGCAGAAACTAGAGTCTCCCCTGGAGAAGGGTGGGCAGAGGAGAGGCCAGAGATGTCTATTCAGCCGCCCTTTCAGTTATACAATAACATCCCAGTGCTACATGTGGAACACAATGCTCTCAACATCTCAAACTAAACTTACCATATTTTTCCTTAAGCCAGTTCTTTCTTCCTAGATCACCAGCCATTCATATTCATAATCTTGGTGTTTTGGTTGATTTTCCCTTCTCCCTCCCCTCTTGGATCAAAAGAATTGTCTTTGAGTAGAGGATGGAGGTTTAACGATTATTTCTAAGTGACCTTTGACAGATCACTAAATTCCTCTGATCCTGTTTCCTCCTCAGTAAAATGAGGGTGTTGAACTAAATGGTTTCTAAGTTTCTTTGTAGCTCTGTATCTGTGATCCCAAATAGTCCCTGTGAAAAACACAGGAAATGTAATTTAGCCACAAGCTACCAGAAAAGCTAACCTTAGGCAAAAGTCTGAAGTATTGTGTTTCTTTCCTTGGTGTTTAGAATACCATATCCTTTTTGAGGGCCCACAGTTTAGAACAGGGGGAAAAAGAAACACACATTAGAGTCCACTAGATGGTCTCCAAGTACCTGTGATCCCTCAACATCATATAGGGTACAGTCGAAAGAACCAGGAACAAAAACGAGAGAAGGGAAGAGAAAGGAAAGAAGAGTGAAAATTAATAAGTAACATGGGCCCAGAAGTCAGGAAAACTTGAGTTTAGATTCAGTCTCACATTCTTACTAGCTGTGTAACCCTGGGCAAGTTACGTAATCCTGCTTTCAAAAGAAAGACAACCAATAAAAACCTTCAAGTTCAAGGTGAAGGCCTTTCATCTTAAGAACCTGAATCTCACAGCCAAACACGTCATTGCCAGGACTTGGAACCAGGTCTTCCTGGCTCTGAAATTAACTCCACTTCAACTAGGCCTTGATACTCTGATCTAGAAATGAGATTATATTTATTCTGTTTATTTGTAGAAGACTGAGTAGAAACTTCAGACAGCTGTTTTTTTGTCCTCAAAGGAAGAGCTTTCTAATAACTACAGCTGTCCAGAAATAAAATGTTATACATACAATATGTTTGTGTGTGTGTGTGTACACACACATATCTTGTGAAGTAGGGTGCTCCTCAGCTCTGAAGGAGTTCTAGCAAAGGTTATCAGGAATAAAGTAGAAAAATGCCTGAGCAGAGTGGGAGGTTTGACTGAAGGAGGCCAAGGTCTCTTCTACTCCACCGATGTTGTGATGCTAGAAGGCACCCGGCACCCTTCCGCGCCTCCCCCACCCCCCGGAGAATTCCTTCCTCTTCATTCAACCCATACATAACGGTCATCGCTTCCCTAGGGAAGGCAGAGGGAAGACTAGAACAAAAAAGGAAGTCGCGTCTCCCTGACCTCCAGGAGTTCCCAAACCAAGGACTCTCACTGTGATTGCTTCCACAAGCAGCTGCACCTGAGGCCCGCAGGGCCCGCCTCCGCAACCGGTGCCTCCCACCTCATTCAAGAAGGGGAGGCGGCCATTTGAATCATCAGAGAGAGGAATTGGGGCGGCGTGAGGTAGCAAGAGCTGCTGGGGTGAGCGCTGCGCTCCCTGTCCCCTGCGCTTGGCCTGAGGAAGGGGCAGGGGGTGGGGGGGTGAGGAACGGAGCTGGAACCTGCTGGTTGGAAAAAAGGACCTGTCTAAGGGGCAGCTGGAACTGGGGCTGTTGGATCTCCTGGGCTCCCACTGGCCTACAAGCGGTCTGGAGGGTACAAGCAACCAGTGGAGGAGAATTCTGGCTCGCAGCCTCAACCTCGCCCCGCAGAGACGCACAAGGTGCTTCCTGCCGTTGGGGGCCTGCTTCTCTACTGGGGACTTGCCAGATTAGCAGCTCCCGGTTGGTCAAGCTCTATCTCCTAAACTACGTAAGTGGAGAGAAAATTGCCCTTTCTTCATCCCCCTTTTCAGGGCCTTCTACTGCCATCTAGGTAACAATAATTGAATTTGGAGTGGGGGTCTCAGCGACTGTGCCTCTTAAGGCTATCCTAGGCACCGATCTGGAATTGGAAGGTTGGGGGTAGGATGAGTCAGGGCCTGGGCTGCGTTCCTGCCATCCTGGATTTTCCCCTCCATCTCTCTCCTCTCCCGCCTGTCAGAATGAGGTATATTCTTGGCTTTGGCCAGATGTTGGAAGGGTAAGAACTCTCAACCAAGAAACAGAGTTTGGTGCCCTGCGACTGTCCTCAAATGTGCTCCTTAAGGCAATCATTGGTAGGGCCAGGGATAAAAGTCTCATCTTCCAGCTCTTCTAGTGCCCAGCTCTAGAAGGCTCTCAGAAGAGGCCTGTGGGTTGGGTGCTGTTTCTCTCCACACTAAGGATTGTAAAACCACTGAATTGAGTGTAGGGAAGGAAACATAAGCAGGAATGGATGGTGAAGTTAGCATGATGTGACTAGGGTGAGTCTGGGGAGCACATTATCTGACCTCATACTTACTCTGAATTGTTTCCTAGTTGAAATAAAGTGTAGAGATTGGAGGAAAACATTTGTGGTCCTAACTGGAGATGTTATTGGGACCAAGTCAGCAAGGAGAGACAGGAGGAAATTGAATATGTTGGGGAGGGGGTGCATCTTGGAGGAGATGATAGCTCCTCAAAGTAGTAAACACCAAAATGTTGGTCCCTATAATGACATAAATGTGTTTTAGTCCAGAAAATGAATGCTCCACCAGCTTCAGGAACTGGATCACGTTCTGAAGGCAACAATGCAAGACCTTTTTTTTACGCTCAACCCACAGCACAACCCCCATTCCCAAATCCGTGGTACCTGAATCCTGTCTATAATCCTTATTATGTGTCAGCAGCAGGTAAGGCCAATGACCTCTACAAACCTATAGAACAGCTTTATGAAGTGCATGTGTTTTAGGTTTCAATGGACTATTTTCTATCTATTGTCCCACCTTTTCTTCTTGCCTCTTTGATTAGTTTTCCACTCTCCCCTTCTCTATCTTCATTCCCAGGTCTTTCTAAAGACTATGGTGGCTAACCTTGACAACAACCTATCTTAAGAATACATTCATTTAACTCCATTTAAAGCTTCCATCTGATGGAAATCTAAGGTTCCTCATCTGTGCAATTCTTTTTGCTGTTTTATTTTGCTCACTGATAAGAGGAAAACATCAATGGAGACAAATCCTCATACTAAGAAAGTAGTTTGGAAACATTTTTAAAAGGGAAGATTGCATTTAGGGTTTCTTTGGACTTGGATCAACAGTTGGCAATGATCAGCTGGTAGAGGGAAAGCTAAGGAGCTAAGCAGGACAGTGTTGGCCCTTAGACTCTTAGACAGCCAGAGGGCACCACTACAAGGACCGAATATCTTTAGCTTTGCCATGGTGCTAGTTAGACTGAAAATGACACCAAATAGAATCTGTCTTTTTCCCTCTCTTTCCCCCCCCCCCCATAGCATTATAGTGAGAGAATGTGCTTCAACTAGTAGCTGCCTTCATACTCCAGCTGATCCTATGCTCCTTGAGAACTCCTTGACATTCCTTGCAGCTGTAGTAGTTTTTTTTTTCTTTAAAGTAGAAAAGTAAAAAATAAAAGAAGAATTAACACCTAATTTTAAAGGGAAAAAAGCTGCACAGAAGAAAAATCTGTGGGGAAGAAGGAGAAAAAGTGAACAAGTAGAGCTTTTAATAGTGGCTTCTGCCTCCTCCTTCAACTTTTAAACTCTGTATATACTATTTTGTGACCACCAGGGAACACACATGGGCTCCCTGAGAAAGTCTAATCTATTTTTTGGGCTATTAAATCAGGAGCTAGAAAGGACCTCAGAGGGCATCTAGTCAAGGACCCATCATTTTTCTGATGAGGAAACAGGCCCTTCAAAGTAAAGTGATTTGCCCAAGGTCCTAGACCAAAACTGTGAGATCAAGGAAATATAATAGACCATTGTGTCAGAAGATCAACAAAATCTGAAGCTGATTTTTTTTTTCTTATAGAAATGATGGAGCTAAGTCTGCATGATAATATTGGGGGTAGATTAGCTTCTAAACAACTCTAATACTCAGAATATTGACCAATGTCAAACTGGAGGGATGTCTCTAAGAGTATGTCAAGGGTCTTTTATCCTTTGTATTTTCTTAGTCAACAATTTTATCAGTGGCTTGGATTAAAAACAGATGCCATACTTTGTGGATGAGAAAGCTGGGAAGGAGAGCTAATGTCTTCTTTCACAGAATAAGATCTCATGGTATCTTAACCATGCTATAATAATACAAGCTAAATTTAAGAAGGTTAAATTTGATATATAAATGAGATAAATTAATTTGATAAATGGGATAAGTTTAATTTGATAAGCATTGAAGTTACATTTTACTACGCAAATATATAAAGAACTGATTTAACATTAATATGTGTCTTGGCTTAGTTAGGCAGCAGAAAAACTAGAGTGGATTGCCCATAATGTGACATGATGGCCATAATGGCTATTACAAACTTTGGCTAAAATTAATAAACCTATAATGTCCAAAGCAATGAGAATAATAGCTCCATGTACTCTAAACTGACCAAAGCATATGCAAAATATGTTTAGTCCTTACTGGTATATTATTGGAGAGACCCTGGTAAACTACAAGATAACCAGAATGAATGAAAAAAAAAATCTAAGGCTAAGTTGAAGGAATTGGGGTATCTTTACCCTGGAAAAGGGAAGATTAAGGGGCAGACAATAATAACCTTTAAATATTTGAAGGATTTTTCTGCATCTTTTTGAAGGTAGAACCCAAACCAATGAGTAACAGTCTTTAGAGAAACAACTTTTGATTCAATATAGGTAGCTAATTATAAAAGTTATTTAAAAAATGGAGTATAGGGTCTCTTAGACCTGGTAACTTCAGGGTCCCTGCAAACATTCAAGCACAGGCTACAATAGGCACCTGTTGAAGAGACGATTCCCAGATGACTTTAAGGTCCCTTCCAGGTCACTCATAGAATTTTAGCGCCATCAGGAAGTACACTTTTTCTTACCTTTTAAAAATATCTATTTGTATCCTGCAAGCAAGTCCCTGAAAAGCCTTTGTTTATGAAAATTTCAGTTAAAAAATGTAGTGTTCTACATGATAATTATGATATAATATTAGTCACTGGAGAGGCAATTGTCATCCTCTTTAATTAACAAGATGAGTTCATTCTTATGAATAATGGTCATGGCCCTAGTCCACCCATTTTTTGGCCAGAATTTCTTTTCCAAAAAATTATCTTGCAGCATGATAATACTTAATACCATTTCAGTCCTAGTGAGGTCTCCTTTTCTGAAGACTATTATAAAATAAACTCATAACTTCTCATTTACAATGTAACATTCCTATATCCCCTCTATTTTCTTACAAATGCACTAACCAAATCTTCCTCAAGCCCCAGAATTCTTAGTTATGGCTCTGTCTCCTGGTTAGTTGACTTGGTCAACTTGTCATTACAATTTCATTTGAGACCCTATTGGGCCTGGGGGAGGGAGGTGCTAAGTCACAACTTGGATAATCCAAGTCTAAAGCCAATCCCTATCTCTAAAAGACAGTTATCTTCCTTTTCTCCTACCAAGTTAACACCAATTATAATATTTCAGTCACTTGTGAACAAACTTCTATTAAGTATTATGTATAGCCCACATATGGGCAGCTACATGCTGACAAGTCTGAGGTCAGGAAGATTCATCTTCCTGAGTTCAAATCTAGCCTCAGATACTTACTAGCTGAGTGACCCTGGACAAGTCATTTGACATTTTTGCCTCAGTTTCCTCCTCCGTAAAATGAGCTGGAGAAGGAAATGGCAAATCACTTCAATATCTTTGCCAAGAAAACCCCAAGTGGAGTCACAGAAAGTTGGACATGACTGAAAAACAACTCAATGACATAGACCACATGTTCCTAGTCAATGAGGAGATTTACTGTGATAAAATCAAAAGCCCATATAGGACACATCCCTTTCTAAAAAATTTACCAGGCCTATAAATCTTATCAAATTTAAGGGAAAACCATGATTATCATAGACCAGACTTTATTTAGGTCAAGACTAAGAATTCACAACATTGTACATAGTAAACGGCAACATTGTACGATGACCATCTTTGCTAGACCCATCTCTTCTCAGCGATACAATTCTAAGACAATTCCAAAAGACTCATAGTGGAAAATGCTATCCACGTGCAGAGAAAGATCTATGGAGTATGAATGCAGATTTGAAGCAAACTATTTTTTCTCTCTTTTTTTTCCTTTTCATGGTTTCTTCTTCCTTTTGTTCTGATTCTCTCACAACATGACTAAAATGAAAATATGTTTAACATGTATAGTGTGTATCAGATTGCATGCCATCTTGGGGAGGGGGAAAATTTGCAACTCAAAATTTTATTAAAATGAAACTAAAAAAAGAGAAAGAAGCTTTTGCTAGTCAAGTTAGAAATTGCTCAGCTGTTTTGTGTTTCAAATAGAATGACCTCTTATCAATAAATCAATTAACAAAAAAGAAAGAAAAGAAAAAAGACTCAGAACTTGCTGTAGAAATTCACCTACAGATGTTTTTGTCTTTTGTTTCTTCCCTAGGGTTCAGAAATGGAAACCCCTGCATTCCATATTACTCTGTTGCTGTGCACGAGTACCCTGGCTTTCTCTTGCCACAGGCTCCTGTGCCCACCAGAGTGAACAGAAGGCCCTATTTCCATCCTCAGCCTCCATTTCCTCTGTTCCAGCATACTGCACGATTCGGTCATTACAACAGCCCTGCGAAAAAAACAGAAACCAAAGAGACCCAGACTGATCCCCAACAGCCTGAAAGCAGGCCCCAAAATCAACAAGACTTAACATTAGATGCTAATGACTGCAGTCTGGGTAGAATGACTGATATTGCCTCTCAAAAAAAAGCTACTGTTTTGCCTTCCCCTGTACAAGAGAGAGAGGTTCATAGTAAGAGCCCTTCTGCAACTATCATGTACAGAAATATTCTTCCAGGGAACTATGCCTTTGAAAAGGAAGAGGTAAGAATAGAATATGGAGATGGTTCTCCTGCAATACAGCTCTGGAAATCCTTTAAAGAAACCATCCCTGTTTATGATTTGACACACGGCAAAACAGCACCAGAGAACATAGTACAATGTGATTTGTTTTCAGTGAGCTCCTGTGAGAGGATAGGGGTTCTATATGCCCCTCACACAGGAGAGGAAATGCCAACCATAGAATATTCAGAAGAAGACAAAGCTAGTGCTATGTTGACCAAACAGTATCTTGAAACTGTACAAGATAAAGAGGTCCAGATGCCAGGATCTAGCCTGGAAGGAAGTTTAGATGAAGGTAAGGACAGTATAGACACTCGGAAATGTTCAGACCCCCTAGATACAGCAAACCAATGGCAGCCTGATGAGTGGAACAGATCAGGGAGAAAGGCCCACCCAATGGCAAGTCCCAGTCTGTTAGTGTTGCCGCCAAATAGGTCTACTCAAGAATCAAACCAGCAAGCAGGATGCGTTTGTTCTAGCATGGAGGCCATCGATGACCCAAGTCAGGAGCCTCCCAGCCCAAATAGACACAATGGGCAGACCAAGTTAAGAGATGGTTTTGGGAACAACAAGTTGGGTGAGTTCAATCCCACTCCCACCTGGTTGGCTTGCTTTGAGAAGGTTGATGCGAACATCCATCCCATGCCTCAGAGAAAGAGCTCAAGTGTTAGCTCTGTAGAGTCATCTTCTAGAAGTGAAGAGTCCTCCCTGGACAATGTGCCTATAAGTGACTTTGTACTTGAGAAGAATATGTATGTCAAAAGCACAGAGGGCACTGAACAGGAGGCTGAGATCCAGGATGGTCACTATAATGAGAAGGAGGAGGAGGAGGGATTGATGATGGTAGGTGAAGTTGATGGTATAGTTGTCCATGATACTAAAATGAACTCAAGTATGAAGCTTAAAAAACCTAGAAAAAGAGGCAGGGAGCAGGAAAACCTGCCTAAGTATCCCACCCAGAAAACCTGCTTGTTCAAGAAAAAGGAGTGTCTCTCTGATCCTGATTCTGAAGATTTGTGGGGAATAGAAGGTGAAGATGATATTAATTATGACAAAGATTTAGATGATGTTGAATATATTTTTGAAGCAGTTGACCCACAGGGAGATCTAATGCCTTCTAATGAGGGCTTTTACCAAGAGATTGGTCATCGGGTTATCTGGAAGCCACAATGTCATGCTACCACATTTCCCCAGCTAATTGTTTGGCCTGTAAAAAACAAAGGCAAAACAAAAAGTGGTGCCTATGAAAGTATTCCCTTATTTCATAAGCTTAAGGACAGCGACTATTATGAAGCCGCTTGTGACGAGCTGCTGAAAAAACGAATGGTGGTCAAGAGAAAAGGTGAGCTGAGTAGAATCTCAGAGAAATGTTTTCAGAGTGTTTTGACTTTGAAAATGCTAAGAACTACTTTTTAATGATGGTGATGGTGTGATTGGGTGGGGAGTGGAAAGAGGAAATACATTGACATCTTACACTTAAAAACACTTAAAGGCTTTTCCACTCTCTTTTTTGGGCCTGTCAACTGGTTTGTGGACAAAATCATACCTAGCAGTTTTAGCATTCAGAACAACCTCTGCCTGTAGCAAGGGATCTTAAATAGGGCCCTCAAAAAACTTTCAAATTTATTCTATGATAACAATTTGTGAAATAATCACAGATTCATTAGAGAGAAAGATGAGATGCTACAGAACTACAGGGCATAAATTGTCAGCTCTGAGGGAAGTAATCAAAAACATGAGATTTGGGGTCTAGCAGGTATAATAGAAAGAGCACCAGGTCCAGAGTTAGGGGACTTGGGTTCAAATCTCACCTTTACTTTTCTGTTTATATTTCTATTATGATTTGTCAATGTTAGTACCATTTCTGGACCTCCATTTTCTCATCACTAAAATGGGGGGGTGGGGTGGGGGAGGCTAGACTAGATGGCTTCTCCAAGGTCCCTTCTTACTCTAATTCTGTGATCTCATGCTTCAATGGAGAGATCATTTTGATGCTACGTTCAATCAATTGAAGCATCTGGGAAGAAGAATAGGGATTATTCTTCTCCTTATACCGCCACTCTCACACCTGAACCTTGTTACAGAGAAATTATTCCTGTTTATGAGAGGATTGAAGGAAAGAGTCTGGTCTGCTTGGAAAGAAAAGAAGGGAAAAGGTCTGGGAAGGTGATGAGAGAGAGGGATTATGTATAAGCAAAAAACCCCAATCAAACAAAAAGGAAGGAGTGAACAGTCTGTCATCTGCTGCTTTTACATCTATAGGGACTAGAAGCCCCCCTCTTTCCCCCTTCTCCCCTCCTCCCATTTCCTTCCCCCTTCCCCCTCCTCCCCCCTCCTTTCTCTCTTCTGGGCTAGCATCTGAATTCTTGTTTATCTCCCATTTTCCAGGAGTATCTAGGTTTAATTGTGGTAGCCTCTAAAGTGCCTCATTCCTGGGCTGGTTACAGTTCAGCCTGTAGCTTAGGTATGCAGCCAGCAAGCTTCTTAAGTGTATCGGACTGCTTTTTTTCTGTCATACCATCCTAGAAGGTGTGGAGTAGGGGTAGGGGATAAGTATCTCTGTCCTCTGGGGTTCCCAATTCAGTTGGGCAATAGAATTGGGTTACAAATTCACCACAGGCAGGGGAGATTAACATGGTTTGGAGTGATAAAGGAAGACAGACTGAGGTAGATGAGTAAAGTGACTTGGAAGACATGCCAGACCAAGAAGAAGGGAATATGATGAGTAGACTTATTCAAGCCTGACCCTGGCATTTGTGGATGGGGGGAGAATGGTATAGAGTGTAGTGGTGACAGTCTTCATTTGGATAGGTGGAGTGCAGCCAAATTGGGGAGGCTTTTGAAAGTTGAGTGGAAGTTAAGATTTTATCCTATAGGCAAGTGATCCCCTGGTATGAGAATTATAGGACTATATAAATAGCTTTGAGTATTTTCTTCCTTGTTCCACTCCTCCCCCCTTACTTTGTGATTGGTACCTTTTCTCTAACTTGGTCTTAGAGTTGTCTGAGAGCTCCAATAACTTGTCCATTGTCACACAACCAGTATGTGTCAAAGGCAAGAATTGAGCCTATGCCGATAATGCCTCAAAGTCTTTGTCTTCTGTAGGCTATCACTTAATTTTTCTCAACCCTAGGAAACATGTAGTACATGTGTTATTTCCACTTATAAAATAAGGAAAGACACTTGCTTAAGGTCACACAGATAATAGATGAGCTGAAACCTGGAGTCCAGTGGCAGTGGACTAGAGTCAGAATTGAGCTGAAGTTATTCCACACCCTGTTGCCTCCTGTGTTTTAGGAAAATTGATATGTTGGTATCCTAAAAATTTGACTGGAGAAGAGGAAGCAGAGAGACCAATTAAGATGCTGTTGAGGCTTTCAGGTTTCCAATTACAGAAATTCTCTCTCTCATCTTAGAGCTTTGGTGATGAAGATAAGTTTAGGATCTGCATTGATTAAGGGATTTGCCTCTTTGGGAATTCCCTATACCAAAGAATGATGGATGCAGTCTTTCTCCCTTCCACCTCTAAATGCTTTTGAAGTTATCTAGATGAGCCATGCTGAGGGTACTACAACTGGAGTGTAGTGAGTAGAGAAGGGGAGGAGGCATTAGAGATGTTCAGTAGAATGATAGGACTTGGTAACTATCTTCTGTTATATAAAGATAGATGAAGGATTGAACCCAGATGGTAGAGGGTAGTGGTAACATCATTGATAGAAATAGTACCTTTTTAGCCTTATTTTTGCATTGTATTCTTCAATTCCAATCAAACTAAACTCTGGCTACCTTCAATGCTGATCTGGATTTTTTACCTAGAGACAGCTAGTTGATGCAGAGGATAGAGTGCTGGACTTGGAGTCAGGAAGACCTGAGTTCAAATCCTGCCTTGGATACTTACCAGCTGTCTAACCTGGGCAAGCCCAGTTTCTTCATCTGTAAAATAGAGATGATAATAGTATTCACCTCACAAGGCTGTTATGAGGACTAAGTGAGTACATAGGTAAAATGTTTTATGAAACTTAAAGTATTCTTTAAAGGCTATTATTAATATTGCTGTTGGTTTATTCTAGCTCCATAAATTCCCACAAGTCAACTTCTATGCCTAGAATGTATGCCTGCTTTATCATGGCTTCTTAAAACCCTCTTATTTCAAACTTTAGTCCAAATACCACCTCTTCCACAAAGCTTTTCATTACTATTCCCTTCCCAGTTCAAAAATCCCTTAACATTTTTCTAGAGTAATGTGTGTATCTATCACTTTCCCTCCCCTACCCCCCTTCCTCCCATCACATTCTACTTTGCAGATATCCCCATAGATAGAGCACTGAGCCTGGAGTCAGGAAGACTTGAGGTCAAACGTGACATCGGATGCTAACTGTGACTCTAGGCAGGTCTTGTGTTTGCCAGTTTCCTCAACTGTAAAATGAGGATAATAAAAGCACCTATCTCTCAGGGTTGTTTGAGGATCAAATAATATGTCAAAAAACACTTTGCAGTGCCTGGCACATAGTAGGTGCTAATACTCATTCACTGTGCCTCTCGTCAGCATACGTACCCACTCTCCCCTTGTAGACAGTAAATGCCATATTTGAATTCATCTTCCTGACTCCAGGCCCAGTACTCTATCCACTGAGATATCTACAAAGTAGATATGTGTTGGGGGGAATACAAAGTAGATAATGAGATATCTACAAAGTAGAATGTGTTGGGGGAAAAGCAATAGATTTGTAAGAGTTTGTAGTCTGAAGGCTTTGTGGAATGTCAGGAAAGGACAAGCCAAGGAAGAAAAGTATTTTTAAAGAAAGAAGAGGTAATCCCAATTATCAAACATGGCAAAGATCTGCTAAAGAGTAGAAACTGGTAAAACTCTTGAATTGAGTACCCAATAGGGGACTCAAGTGAGACTGAAAAAAGAGAGAACGAGTGGTGAGGAAATGGAAATGGTAGGGAGTAAATGGTAGGGAAAACCAAAACAATATCTTCTTTGGACTCAATTAAGTGGATATGATAAATTTTAAGGTAGATGAGGAAACTCATCAGATTGAAGCTATTTTTTTTTAAAAGAAGTATAAAGGTAATTTCCTCAGGTGGGCAGTTCTCTGATAGTCTGCAAGAGATAGCAGAAAACTGTAGGAAGGAGAAAATAAGACAGAACAATAGTAGAAAAGTTTTGGAATGTCCCTAAAAAGAGTATACAGGGAATCCCAAAACAAAGAAGAAAGCTAAGTAGCAAGGACCGAGTTGGACAGCAAGTTCTTTTTATTTTCTTTTAAAAAATATTTATTTTCAGTTTTCAGCATTCATTTCCACAGGATTTTGAGTTCCAAATTTTCTCCCCATCTCTCCCCTAATCCCTACCCCAAGATGGCAAACATACTGATTACCCCTTCTCCCAGTCTGCCCCCTTTTCTATCCCCCATTCCCTCTTTCCCCCTTACTTTCTTGTAGGGCAAGATGGATTTCTATACCCTGTTGCCTGTACATCGTATTTTCTGGTTGCATGTAAAACAATTTTCTAACATTTGTTTTTACAACTTTGAGTTCCATGTTCTCTCTCTTCTTCCCTCCTCAACCACCCCCCATTGAGAAGATGAACAATTCAGTATAGGTTATACATGTGTAGTTATGCAAAACATTTCCATAGTAGTCATATTGTGAAAGACTAACTGTATTTCCCTCCATTTTATCCCACTCCCCATTTATTCTATTTTCTCCTTTGATCCTGGACAGGAAGTTCTAGTGATCCAGATCTTTCCATGATGGTTTTCTGGGTCCTGGGACTAGGAGTAAGAAGAGTAGACAGTTGAGGGATTCCCAGGGTTAAGAATTCGATGTTAAATTGAATGACAAAAAAAAAATTGTGGTATAGTTAATAGGACTAGTTAATTGGACTCAGAGTCAGGGATAACTGACTTCAAATGCCTCCTCAGCCACTTATTATTTGTGACCCTGGGGGATTCAGTTAATCTCTCTATATTTTAGTTTGCTTGTCTGTTAAGGGGGTTAGACTCAATAGTCTCTAAGGTCCAGCTATAAAAGCCTCTGATCAGAAGACAGTACTGAGCCCAGGAATTTTATGTCTGACCAAAACAAAGATAACAGCAAAATTGGGCAGAGGATCTAGGTCATGTGACTCCCCTACAGTATCCATGATCATGTTGCCTGCAATTTAATAGCACCGGTGACTTTTTGTAAAATTTTTCCCAAAAGAAAAACCTGACTCTAACTGTATCAGATATACTCAGTGCAGGGAAAGGAATATTCCTTATACTATGCAAGATACAGTGTCTATGTTTTCTAGACACTAAAATACATTCATAGGAAAGGCAATTAGCCTCTCTAGGTGTCTCTTATTTAAACATAAGTCAAAATATCACAGAATTGGTAATAAATATTTACCAGCCTGGAGGCAGGGGGTTGCGTCAAGACCTCTCAGTAACCTTTCTGGCTACAAGTTATTCTGGAGTTTTTAGGGAAAATGTAGATTACAGTAGAGTTTTCCTTTATTAAAAAATTGACCACACAACTGGCTATCACTTGCTTAAATGTCAAAGCAATTTCATCACTGTAGCACCCCTTCAGCAAACAGGATAGTGAAGGAATAACCTCTCTTCTTTATACCCCTCCCCCCACTTCTTTCAAGAACTTTCCAAAATACTTGGGAACCAGGAAAAGAAAGTATGTGTCTGCACAGGTCAGCTGGCTGTTAAAACTGTCTTGGGACATTTAAACATGTGCACCTTTCTTTTTTCTAGTACCAAATTGAAATTTCTACCATCCTAATTAGGTAGACTACAAAAGGAAACCTTGATGGTGGCAGGAGATGATTTCTGGGTTAAAAGTGGTGCTAAACCCAAATTCATTGGTCAGAATATGTCCTCTACAGTCAGAAGCAAGGAACAAGGTATGCGTTTTCTCAATTCTCCCTACATACTTATATTGGAATTAATTTCTTAAAAGAAAAAAAAACTAACTAGCATTTAGATAGGACTTTAAGGCTTACAAAAGTTTACAAAGTACTTTGCAAATACCTAGTTTAATCCTCACAATAAACTGGTAAGGTAGATACTATTATCTCTGTTTTACAGATAAGGAAACTGAGTCTGAGAGGTTGTGACTTACCTAGGACAACACAGTCAGTAAGTGCCTGAGTTAGGATTTGAAATTGAGTCTCTCTGACTCCAAATCTAGCAGTTTACCCCACTTATACTACCCCACTATACCACTTAGCTGGATCAATATATCAAAGCTTTCAAGAAGGAAATAGTTTTATGTTAAGTGGACAGGAATATAGACTAGTGTAGAAATAGGCAAACTGTCATGAGATACAAATTCAGCTCTTGGTCTTTTAGAAAAAAAACTTTATGCACTGCAAATTAAGGATGGTTTTTAATACTTTCAAATACTATACATTTATATGTATATGTGTATTGTGTGTATATATAATATCTGTATATATGTGTATGCATATATATGTGTGTATATATGTACATATAAACACCATTCTTAGCTCACAGGCTATATAGAAACAGGAGGGCAAAATTTTGCCTTCCCCTGCTCTAGTAGAAAGAACCCTGGATTTAAAATTGGGAGATCTAAATTAAAATCCCAGCTTTGCCACTTTCTAGCTTTGTTATCTTCCTCCCTTTTTTTTTAAGCCTGGGTTTGTTCATCTTAAAAATTGAGTTTGTGATCAAATGATACCTAGGGACCTTACAAGTTATGAGTTTATGACCCCTTTAGTTGGTGTGACAACTGTATGTTATTGTGCTATGGGAATGTTTCTGTTGTCTTCTAATACTGACAGAGTATTGAGGGGTCTGGTATTTATATGGTCTTGTTTCCAGATTATCTTGTAGAAACCATCTGAATACTATTTAACTATTTCCCTGCCTGTCATTTGCATAGGTTTTTTAAATTAAAGTATCCTTGGTAATCTATTATTATAGGTTTTTATTTTGCCTTAGAAACTCAAGCTGATTAAAGACATTCATTTCCAACAGAATAGTGCCATACCAGATAAGTAATGACACTGACATGGCACTCGGTGTCTACAATGCAATTTAGGTACAATCTCATTTGATTGAGAACTAGTTAGAAAAAGGTGTCAACTCCACCTGAGAGATAAAGTAAAGCTAGGAGATTCGATGACTGGTCCAGTGTCACCCATTTAAGTAGAGCTGTGGCTAGGCTACGGGCTAGGTGATGTTTGGGCTTTGATTGGAGTTAGATTGGGTTGCATTTTCCCCAAATTCCCTTTGGATAGGTAAGTTGAGAGGGATGTGAAAATTCTAATTGACCTTTTTTTTTTTCTCCATCCTTATACATCATGTAGATTAATGTGGTAAAGAATCAAGCATCAAAGGGAAAATCTTCCACCCAACCTAATTTTTTTTTAATGAGACCTGAAAATAACTCTTTTTTTGGGGGGGGGGGGGTACCATTACATTGTAAGCTCCTTAACAGCAATTTCTGAGTTTCTTTGTATGCCCAGTACTTGGAACAATGATTGACATATAGTCAGCACTTAATAAATGCTGGTTTTGATACAAGTTATTCTTGCCACTTTTTCAAGTTAGCAAAATGATGGCTTTGCATTTAGATTTCTTAATCTTCCATTGATGCTTTCCCTCACCCCCCATACTCAATAAAATATCACTATTTTTAGAAAAGGAAATAGAAGTAGCTCTGGTTAGATTTAATATCTTGGCCACCTCACCAAGTTCTCTGACTTGATGATCTCTCCTTTGGCTTTTAAGAAGGCTCCTCTAAGCTCCAAGGTAGCTATTTAGTCACGACTTTGAACTACTTTATTTGAATCTAGGCCTAGGCAGAAAGAGGATCTTTAAGACAACTTAAAACAGCCAAAGGGAAAGGAATAAGCAAATATATACTGCCTACTATGTGCTAAGTGCTTTTATAGACATCATTTTCATTAGACTAAGAGGTAGGTGCTTATTATCCCCATTTTTAAAATTGAGGCAACTGAGGCAAACAGAGGTTAAGTGACTTGTCCAGGGTC